>NC_057812.1:648221437-648287036 GCF_018294505.1 Triticum aestivum | reverse complement strand
GGAAACCCTAAATCTTTATTTTCCAGGGATATGGATGAACCTTGGTATGTATAGGTGCTGAAACATTTATAAAAATATGATATTCTCTGTTGAATGTTTAGTTTAATAATGTTCGTGAATGTTGTAAAAAGCCCCAACTCAGCATTTTCGGCACAAGAAGAAGCAGATCTTGGTCGTTGTGAAAGTTAGAAAATGAAGGTAATTAGAGGTGACAGCAAAAGCCTTCAGCCCTAGCTTTTGCAATTAATAGACGAATAATGAAGAACCTTAGTGAGACCACGTCCGTGAGAAAACCCTTAATTACGGTGATGTTGTAACCTGCGGGGAGAGACTATGGTGGTGTTGTGTGCAGTATGAAATCTACCTAGAATAGAATGTATTTTGTATCAGAATCTGCCCAGTTCAAACGTTAAAAGTGTCTGAAGTATCCAGTTAATACTTTGTCGTTGCATAAATCGCACTAGACACGTACCAATGAAAATTCTAGAGTTCGCTAGACACGTACTCTTCTACTAGCCGGTGGCAGTGGCGGAGCTACAGCAAGGCCGAATGGGCCGTGGCCCGCCCAGCCCATTCGATTTTTCTGTAGTGTATACTTACTTTTGGGCCATGAAACATCATCCCAATAGTTCTTTCCTACTGTCGGCCCGCCCAGTTTTCTGGGCCAAGCTCCGCCACTGGCCGGTGGCTCCCGTCACGCACACCAGCTGGTCCTCTGCTCCGGCGAGCCGCCGCCGACGCTGCCCATCATCTCGATCCCTCCCCGTGCTCCCTTGGCGGCCGTTCAGGCGAGGGAGCTGGATGCGGACGGGAGCGAAGGAGGAGGAGCTGCCAGTCCACGCTCTTTCTAGATCACATGTACTTGTGCGCACCAGCAGGTGCATGGAAGACAGCTAAGCCGCAGGCAGTTAGCACGGTACTTCACTTGTACTTATATGGAAAGAGACAAATGGTGGTAATGAGGCGCAGCCGACACTCGCCCAGTGTCCACAGAGGATCGTCACGTCACCCTGTACGTGCATGGGACAACCAAGATCGAGTCCCTTGGGTGGGGATGCAAGTGCAAGTCCACGTGCAGCACCCCGGCGGATTCCGCGTACTGGGATACTGCACCACGGTGGTGACCTCCGTCCGGCGCCACCACCCACCACCCCGGCCTCGCCGGCAACGCGAGAGAGCTGAAATGGCTGTGCGCCTTTCCGTTGTGGGCTGGGTGCTCTGTCCAGGTGCGGATCGACCGATGTGACACCGATCTTCTGGTGATGCTGGTGCAGTCCACGCGATCCGCGTCCGGACTTATTCTTTGTTGTTTCTCCCCACTCGCCGCCGTGACGTGACGTTGCCGGCAGAGCGATCGAGACGACACCGACGGGCTCTGGAGCCTGGACCTGGACACGACGAGCGCGCGGCGGCGAAGGCCTGGAGAAGAGCCACGGAAACCTGATACATGCACATCCCCCGTGTCTCTGGATGGCACGTCGTGGCGGGGCACGTACGCCACGGCACAGTGCCACCGGCGGCGGCGGGGATCAAGCCGACGGCTGGTGAGGGTCGGGCCAGCCAGAGATGGTGAACCGTGCACACTGTTCGTTTTGGCTTTTGTTCGCTCCCTCTTTGAAGTATGGTAAAATCGAACATGAGGAGAGAAAATATCCCATTTAACTACGGGTAGCTGTTACTGCCTCTGTCTCGTAATGTAAGACGTTTTTGCTGTTAAATTGGAACTGTAAAAATGTCTTATATTATGGGAAGAAGGAAGTCACATCTTTTATTTTTCACTTCTGCTTCGATACAATCTTCTAAAAACAGCAATGGAGACGATTTTTTTATAGCCCTTCATAATAAAGGGTAGGATGGTCTTTTTTAAAGTACCTGCCCGCACCGACTGCGGCCCGTGGGAATAAATTCCTGAACATTTTATGAATTTGTAAATAAATTTTACAAAATATGATTTTTAATGGTATTTTCTTAAATTCCTGAACATTTTATGAATTTGTAAATAAAATTTCAAAATGCGAAGATTTTATGAAATTTGGAATTCTAAACTTTTCTGAATTTTTGTACATTTTATGAAAAGAAGCGAACAATTTTTTAAGCCCAATTTATTTTAATTTCGAATATTTTTTAAGCTGATAATTGTTTAATTTCTAAACTTCTTTTGGAATTTCTAAGCAATATTTCAAAACAGCAAAGTTTTTTTTAAATGAAAAAAATCGAGAAAGTGTGGTAGTTTTCCAAAATTACTAAACAACCGTTGAAAAGAAACATAAAATTGAAAAAAAATGGAAATGGAAACAAAAATAGAAAAACGAGAGGAGAGCAAAATAAAGAAACAGGAAATATCAAAAACGAGAAAGAAACAAAAAAAAGAATGTAAGGCCGGCCCAATAGGCGCCCTACAGGAGCAATGCCGTTTCCTAGTTGGGTCAAGGCCTAAGCATTTTTTTTTCTTTCTTTTCTATTTTTTAGTTTTTCTTCTCTCTTTTTTGATGTAATTCATATCGAGTCTGGAATGATAATATTCGAGATAGAGTTGGGGTAGCGCCGATTGAAGAGGAGATTGTCCAACATCATCTGAGATGGTTTGGGCACATTCAACGCAGGCCTCCAGAAGCGTCAGTGCATGATGGAGGGCTAAAGCGTGCCAATAATGTCAAGAGAGTCGTCTTAGACCAAATTTGACATGGGAAGAGTCCGTAAGGAGGGATATGAAGGACAGTATGACCAGAGAAATAGGCATATAGAGGAGAGAATTCCTTATTTAACACTACCCTAAAATATGATGCCCTATTTGACAATGGAAAAATATTTCTTCCCTATCTAACTTCAACTTTAAATTTTGTTCCCAATATAACACTTTCATCCATTTTCTGAGGTAACAGTGTTAAATGGCACATGAAATGACATTTTTGCCCTCAAACATCTATTTGATCTTTTTTTTTGCGGGGTATCTATCTGATCATTAGCTGGGGGTGCGCCCTCTCCTTTCTCTTGTATCTCTCTGGGTCCGCCCTCTCCTTTCCCTTGTATATCTTCTGATGTTTGTGCGTGAGTTCTTTCTGGATGCTACGTGCGTGTATGATGGGTGCCTGAGTTCCCCTTGCGATGCATGTGTATGAGTGGGTCAGACGCATCGCAGCAGTCCGGATATTCTGAATCGTTGATGCCTTTTCTTGCCCCCACGACCAAGTTGATCGGTTCCTAGTCAACACGCCTGGAAATAAAAAAATTCTTTAACCATAATACACAGGTGTATGAGTATTCAGGTATGTATGTGTGCTTGCATGTACGCGCGTGGATATTCGAGTATGTATACGTGTGTCTTCGGCCCCCGCAGATATTCAGGTATGTACAAACGATAAGTATCGGATGGCCATGATCATGTCATCACCGTGTACTTGCTCACAATGCATCCATGGATGGGTACCCACATGCATGAATGAGTCACTAACTAATGTGCCAGTACACGTGTGTGTGCTTGCCGTTGTTATTGTTTTTTTCTTCTTTTTCTACAACGCCAAGTATAAGTATTTTGACATAGCTGCGTACAAAACCACTTCAAAGAAAAAAACACACAGAGGCATGGGAAAGAGGAGTAAAAAATATCATATATTAGTTACAGGGGTAATATTGTCATTTTATGTGCAAGTTAACACTGTTAGCTCACAAAACGGATGGAAGTGTTATATTGGGAACAAAGTTTAGAATCCGGGTTAGATAGGGAAGAAATATTTTATCAGTGTTAAATAGGGAAGATGATTTTAAAGTAGTGTTATATAAGGAATTCTTTCCATATAGAGAGGGTGCGTGGAAGTTTGCTATCTATGTGTCATAACCATGAGTTGGTTGCGAGATCTTCTAGCCTACCCCAATTTATTTGGGACTAATGGCTTTGTTGTTGTTGTTGAACATTATTATTATTTTTAAACTCTGTTTAAAAAGTTGAAATACTATTTGGAATAGGAAAAAAATACTCTTTTTTTCTTAATATTGTCTAGAATTTCCAAAAATATTCTGTTTTCGATTTTTTTTGTTGACAATTTAAGTAATGTATATGTTCTAGAAAAAGATGATAAATTTGAAAATAGTAAACGGTTTTCAATTTGTGTTCAGAATTTTCATCAATTGTTGAAAATTTGTTAACAATTTGTGAAGAAGTATTCAAGTCTGTAAAAATTTATACACAATTTTAAATTTCAAAATTGTTAAGAATTGTTGGAAATTTGTTTAAATTTTTTTCAAAAAGTATTCAAGAAGTATTTATGACATGATAAAATGTTCATGTTGATTGATAATGACGGAAAATAACAGAAGAATTCATATTAGAAAAAACTACATGCTCACTCCTCTCAGCCGGTGGTTTTTTAGACTATGGATAAATAACCCAACTTCTTGCAGCAATCTAGCACAGACATATGAGGCATCCATGCCAGGTTTAAACGACTTCCGACACCGTTTAGAAGTTGCGAGACATCCGGCTATTTATCAGCCTTTTTTAGCGAGAAAACTCCACAAAATTTAAATTCATCAAAAAACGAACCAGCTTGGCATGGTGCCTTTAATTGGTCACAAAACGCCATGGAAAAACGTTGGACCCATTTCAAGGATGTAGAGAAACAACAAGCTCTCACACGAAGCCTACTGGCCTACCCGAACACCCTTCATTGAACATGTTCTATTTTTGGACACCCTTCCAGTTACCCCAACTTTTGCAACAGGTGGGCATGTCGATAGGTTTGACAACATCCATGTCAGGCTTGAACAATTTCCGACATCATAGGCAAGTTATCACACGTTGTGTCATTTATAAGGTTTTTTTACTAAGAAAACTCCAGAAAATGCATTTTTTCTGAAAATTAAAACAACTTGGTATGGTGCCTTGAGTGATACAAGGCCATGAAAAAATAGGGCCATGTGACGGATGCAAAAAAACATGCTTTGAGACAGACCGTTCTACCCTACCCAAACACCCTTCGTTGAACATGGTCCATTTTTGGACATGCATGAAATTACCCAAATTGTGACTGAGTGGGCATGCCCATAGTAGACATCCATGCTAGGTTTGAACGAATTCTGACACCGTATGCATGTTGTGTCACGTCCCGCCATTTATCGGCCTTTTTTGACCGAGAAAACTTCAGAAAATGCAAAATTTGTCAAAAACGATAATAAATTGGCATGGTGTCTTCAATTGGTCATAAAGGTCATGGAAGCAATTGGGGCCAATTCAAAGATGTAGAGAAACAATGTGCTCTCAAACGAAACATACTGGCCTACCCGAACACCCTCCATTGAACATTGTCTATTTTTGGACATTTTTCAAATGACCTCAACTTTTTCAAGAAGGTGGGCATGTCCATAGTAGGCATCCATGTCAGATTTGAATGATTTCTGATACTGTATTCACTTTTCGACATATTCGACCATTTTTCGACCTTTTTATCGAGAAAACTCCAGAAAATGAAAAATTTACCGAAAACCAAAACAACTTGGCAAGGTGTCTTGAATTGGTTATACAAGGATATGAAAAAATGGGTTCATTTGATAAATGTTAAAAACATGATTTCAGACGGACCCTTCCGCCCTACCCGAAAACCCTCCATTGAACACTATCCATTTTTGTACATGCATGAAATGACCTCAACTTTTGTCACCAGGTGGGCATGCCCATGGTAGGCACCCATGCCTAGTTTGAACGAATTCCGACATTGTATGCACATAGTGTCACGTCCAGCCATTTATTGGCCTTTTTTCATCGAGAAGACTCCAAAAAATGCAAAATTTGTCAAAAACCCGAAAAAATGCGTGGTGCCTTAAAATTGTTCATAAAAGGCCATGGAAAAAATTGGGGGCATTTCAAGGACCTAGAAAAACAATGTGCTCTCAAACAGAGCCTACTTGCCTACCGAAACACCCTCTGTTGAACATGGTCTATTTTTGGAGTTCTTAAAAATGACGCCAACTTTTGCAAGAAGGTGGGCATGCCCGTGGTACGCATCCACGTCAGGTTTGAATGCTTTTCCGGTATCATATGCAAGTTCCGACACATCCAACCATGTATCGTCCTTTTTACCGAGAAAAATCCAGAAAAGGCAAAATTTGTTAAAAACCAAAACAACCTGTCATGGTGACTTGAGTTGCTCATACAAGGTCACGGGAAAAAATTTGGGCCATTTATCGGATGTCAAAAGAATGCTCTGAGATAGACCCTTCTACCCTATGTGAACACCCTTCGTTGACATTGTCTATTTTTAGACATGCATGAAATGATCCCAACCTTTTGCATAAGGTGGGCATGCACATGATAGGAATTCATGCCTGGTTTGAATGAATTTCAACACCATATGCACATTGCATTCACGTCCGGCCATTTATCATCGTTTTTTGAACAAGAAAACTATATAAAATGCAAAAATTGTTGAAAACACAAAAACACTTGGCATCATGCCTTCAATTAGTCATACATGACAATGAAAAAATGGGATCATTTGAAGAATGTCAAAACAATTGGGGCCATTTCAAAGATGTCGAAAAAAAGTTCACAACTAAACAACTAAGAAATGTCAAAAAAGTTCATCGGTGTAAAAAAAGTTCACATATTTGGGTAAACAGTTCATGAAAATTGGAAAAAGTTCGAAAAATATGAAAAAAGTTCAGAAAGTATCAAAAAAGTTCACAAGAAAAAAATTTCATGCATTTGCAAAAAGTTCGAGCCTAAAAAATTCACGAATTTGGAAAAAAGTTCACGGATCTGAAAAAATTTCAATAATTTGAAAGAAAAAGTTCATGAAATTTCAAAATAGTTCACAAAATTAGAAAACAATTCAGCAATATGATAAGAAGTTCACGAAAATTGAAAAAAATCGTGAATTTGAAAAAAGTTTACGAGCTAAAAGTACGCGAATTTGAAAAAAATCATGAGCTAAAAGTTCATGATTTCACAAAAAAGGTCACAGCTAAGAAATTCATGAATTTCATAAAATAGTTGTAGATTTGAAATAAAAAATCATGAATTTTAAAAAGTTCATGAAATTGGAAAAAAAAAGTCTGCGAATTAATGAAAAAAAAGAAAAAACAGAAAACTTAAAAACAGGAAGAAAAACTAGCAAACAGGAAAATAAAATAAAAATAATGCATTGCTTTTCATCGTTATATATATCACATAAGAAGCAAAAAAGGAAGTGGTCATACCCGTATGCGTATACGCTCAGTGGGTATGATATGTGAAAGGTCCCAATTACCCTTTATACATTTAGTGAGGGGGTTGTACCGAAGCGGGACTCCTTACTTTCTTACACATGCACCAAGCTTGATAAAACAATATCGATTTATCACATCTACATAATCTCCGTTGTCCAGCTACTCCTCATACGAATCCTTCATGGGCAGGCATGCCTGACACTCAGATCGATAATTTGACTCCCCGCCTCTGGCCTTCCACAAGTGTTCCCTCGTTCGTACCTCCACTCTCCCTCAAATTCTGCATGTTTTTTCTCAAGTGATGTTCTTCTTTGTGCTCTCAAATGAATGCAGGTTTCATTGTGTTCCACGGGATTCACTGGATTTCTCATTCTTCTACGTAAATTGCAACATGAGGCACTGCTTTCACCTTCAATTGTTTCTTCCCTGAGAGTATATTATTCATGAATGGCACCATGTTTGTAATTGCACATGACGCTAATGGTTAAATTGTTTGTTGTGGTATAATATTCTTTTCTGCTTCCCTATTGTAGATAAAGCAGATGCATTCAAACTTGTAATTTTGACTCTGCTTCTACAACAATTTTGATATATACACAGTGTGTTTTCATGACTGCTATGAACGTTAGTTATGCAAACATAATTCCAATGAATGCATGTGCTATTGGAGGATGAATTCAAGCTCGGTACTGCTTTGTTTGCTGCTTCTACCACATGGTATTCTTCCTAACAGCACATTCTATGGAACTCTAATGTCAAATGCACAAGTTATTATCTGTGCACTGTTATGCCTCATGTTAATTATCTTGCGAGGTGGTTTCATATGTTGGTATTCTGGAGTAATTGCTCCGGGTGGAACTGACTACTCTAAGTCACCACTCCCTTCTTGATTTCAACCATGTATGTGACAATCTCCATGAAGTGGAAAGAGTGGAGTGAAAATGATTGGTCTACTGATGTATCATGCTTTTGAGCCGACTCCTATCCTATGTTTGCGCAAGGAACGATGTCCAGCTGCAGGAGCTCATTGCACGTCAGAGGATCCAATTGGTATACCCAAACCACCAAGATGACCGGTTAATTTTGGAGCTAGCCAATCATGTGTAGCAGCCCTTAAGATAAGTACTGCTATATATATTACTGAAGTCCGCAGTCGGGTGACCTCTCAAAAATGTGACTCTGCACTACTGTAATCTAGCTTCTTCCTCTCTGCTTGTATGGGTTGATTATAATTGCTTCTTCATCATATCAGAAAAATGGCATTTGCTACTGCGATCCTATGTGGCGATTTGATCAATGCTATTGTATATTGGGATTGTCATGTTAAGTTTCGAGATGCTACTATCAAGTTATGCATTTTTTGCATGTAGTAGTACAATCTCCTCGAATATCAGCTTGTGTGGTGTTGCCCTATGGGTAACTTTATCTCTACAAGCTTATCTCTGCATCAAAGATTGTTCTCTCGCTCAGATGCCAACAAATCATGTTACCATCTTCAAATATATATAAACAAAGTTGTTTAATTGCAGAACATTTGAATTGTATAGATTAGCAGTATATATCCATAATTTCAGACCCCAAAAAGGTTCAAGGTTTTTATGTGAGTTACTTGTTCTGTACAAAAGCTAGATCTCAGGCTGTCAACATTGTCCAATTTCATGCATATATAAAAAGATTATATTGTTATAGAATAATTTTCTTATAGGATAATTATCTTATAGATTAGATTTCAGGCGTTCGATATTGTCCAGTTTTATGCACAAATTCATGTACTGGATAAAATTTGTGTCCAACGACACCTTTTATGTTATCAAAAATTCTGGCCAACGGTGACTTGCATTGCTCCTGAAGTGTACCAATTATTACATCATGCTGTTTATATCACCTTGATGTTTCATTGTTGATGAAAGGAACCAATTTAATCCTCAAGTTTTTTCCTCATTCTATCGGGGGATAGCATGTTATTAAAAGATGTTTTGCATCCCTATTTATTTTTATAAATGCCAACCATTTTAATTTAAAAATGTACGGGTGCAGCAACGCGCGCCATTGATGATCTAGTTTGTATTGTAATTGAGCACCTTTGATATATATTTTCTGAATAAATTGTTGTGAGATTAGAATTGAGCTATTCATGTTATTCTTTTACCATATTTTGTATGACATTTGGATTAGGTAGAAAATAAATTAGAGTGTGCACACCCTTCATTTTATTACTGGGTCCACCAATGGATCACACACACCATAATTGTGGAGGATGAGGGTGATGGAGTTCTCCATGGTTTTAATTTTCAAAACATGGGTGATCCTATCCAGCTTTCGTAGCAGAATCTGACGACATTTGAGGGTTTTCTCCAAATGCAGGATCCGCAATCGAGAAACTCATGAGCAGCTCCAGAACAATTTGGGTGAGCATTTTTGGGCGTTTCATATAGAGAATTTAATTCAAACTTGAACTATTTTATTTCAAAACTTTTTTTATTGTAATATTTTTATTTAAATTATTGTTGCATTGGAATATTTATCTTTCTAAAGCTTAAGAATTGTGATATTTCTCTTTGATTGAGTACTTCGGGTATAGAAAGAAAACACTATGAGCAGTCTGCACTTGGTGGCCTCTGTCCGCGGATACGTCCAGGTCTGTTTTGGAGATCCGCGTTGGAGTTGCCTTTAGCTAGGTAGATGAGAATACCGAAATCTCAAATAATCAGCCAAATAACAGTTACCAAAAGAAAAGAAAAACTACTTTAAAATGAAAGCCATCAAAGCGTGCTTAGTGGAAGTTATCTCAACTGTCTCCCTTTGGAACTGTGCTAAATCTGAACGTGCCCTATAATATAATGAAACACATGCGCATGCATTAGAAATTCAACCCTGCTGCCCATGAACTGGCACACTCCATGTTACAGGACAAATGGACAATTGCTAGGTACAACGCCCATGCAAAACAGTTCAAGAACTTGCAGGGCATGGCCGGTTACGGATCTCTAGTTCCGATGCATGTGTCAGGTTTCTTCTCACATTCATATGCCGGATATACACATGTAGTATTTCTGCTAGACTTGCCAAAACAGAGCAATGGTGCTGCATTTCCACATGTAAAAGGGGCAATCATTACTATTCATCAAAATGACAGAAATGTAAAAAAAAAAAGGCCTTCTCGCTGGACCAAGCATTGCAAAAATGGTGACAACTTTGTAGTAGTAGTAGTAATTTACAAAAGAGGCTCTGAAGCTAGAAGAAAACTGATCTTACAAGCAGCAGCACCAGCCGAGTAAGCGTTTGGGCAGCAATAAGCGCAGCCAAGGTTGAGAGCATGTGCAGCGTTTCCATACTACGATGATGACTCAGAATCTCCTTCCTTGAACACCTTCACCCAGTTATCAACGCTGTCGATCACTTCACCGGTCTTCTTCAGGTAGCGGACCTTGGTGCCATCCTCGAGGATTTTGTGCCCAACCCTACTCGTCACGTTCTTCTCCTTTGAGTAGAGCATCATGTTCGAGCTATGAATGGGGCCTTCAATCTGACAAAAATAATTCCCCAAAGTCTCGTCAGAAGATAATAATTACGACACTGAATCTATGTTCTTGCCAGGTAAATATGCGAGCATACAAGGCAAGAGGAATGGAGAGACGAAGTTTTCAGAAAAATACTACTGACCATGACAATTTCACCCGGTTCATCCTCTGTGCCTTTCTTGTGCTTTGACTTCAAGTTCAGATCCTTCACTATCACAGTGCTGTTGTGCTTGTAAAGCCGTACAACTTCTCCAACTTTACCTTTCTCACGGCCTGCGATGACCTGCACTGTGTCGCCGACCCTAACATGCATCTTGTGCAGCATAGGAAGACTGTTTGGCTTACACTTCTTCCGTTCCCACCGCTTAAGCTGTAGTGGAGAAGGATTACTGACATTTAGCAGCAGCTAGCTGAGAAAGTATGAGATGATAAACCCAGATTGGCACTCACCCTCATTTCAATTGGGCTTGTCTTGGCCATGAATCTGACCTGTGTATCAAATTTATGCACAGCTTGTTAAAGTTTCACATGAAAAGAACATATTGATTCGCTTCTAAGAAAATACAAAAGGACAGATTTATCGTTTATGTTATGTTGCAAAATCACACAGACGGCCACCACAGACCAGGTAAGAAACTGTAGGGTCGTGCTATACTTCTTTGCATGAGTTTTTCCTCTCCTTTTCACAAAAATGTGTCTCACATAAGTACCAAAGATCTGTCTGTATAACTTAATTAACAGCTATTATCTTGTCTCAGCTGTTTTCCGTGCACCATTTTGGGACAACTACATTCAGTATGATTTCTAGCCTCCTTTTCCTATCAGTCAGGAATTAGCAATAGTGAAATTATTATATGAAGAGGGTAAAATAGGCTATGTTCAAGAGGCAAGACACTGATGAGGACATAGAAATGAAAGCATGTGTTCAGTATAATCAAGTGCCATTTTGGGTTAAAAAACTGTATTCAGTGATATGCTTCTGATACACTACGAGCATGACAATCATTTGTCATAGCCTATCTTACGAGAGAATCGAGCTGCCCGTTAGTTTCCATCATCTTTTACTGACAGAATGAATACAACATTTGTTTCTGACAGTCATACTTGATATGTGCCAGCAGAATAGAACAAAATAAACTTGTCCATGGTCTCATTAGTTGTGACAAGAGAATAGATCAGCGGAAATAAGCATGGAAATTTTATCACCGATTTAATCTAAAAATGTTACTGCCACTAGATTGCAACAAACTGGAGGTACACCGTTTACACCGCCCACGGCACATTTGGCACAACCAAAATTTGCAGCATAAACATAACTATTCTGTGGCGGTGACCCTACTCTAAAACAATTTGCCCAATCGACACTCACACTCAAAATCTAGGAATTCGAACATTCTCCACTCCCACTCAATCCATCCTCACAAATAAATTTGGGACAAAGGCAGCAGAAACCTCCAGCACAACAGCGAGCAAGGCAGAACCGGCATTCACCGTCGCCGTCATGCATTACCATTTCCACCAAGCTCTAGACTTGCAAGCCGAGACGCATGGCAGGCAAGAGGGGATTTAAGGAAGAAAGGGGGGGAGGCGGCACGGGTTAGTGATTACCCCAGACGGCGCGGCGGAGAAGGTGGCGGCGAGCGGGTTACCCCAGAAGGCGCTGGTGCTCGCGGCCGAGACGGAGAGCGCCCCCATGGCGCCCTGCAGCGCCGCCATGCCGGCCATCGTCGCCGTTCCCTTCCTCACTCACTCGCTCGCAGAGAAGCAGCAGCAGCGGCCAGCGGATAACGAAGCGGCTCTGTGCTCCCGGACAGGATAACGGAAGGAAGCGCCTCTTGCTAGTGGTTTATAGATGGGCTTCGATGCTAACGGGCCGGGCCTTCGGCCGGATCTTATGGGCCGAATGGGCGCCGGGTATCCAGCCCGGCCCGCCGGCCGCCCGTCGTCTTCCTCGTGGCGTCACGCGTCGGCCAGCCGTCGGCGTCACGAGAGGGACGCGGGCGCCGCTCCTCCTCGGAGCGGAACCACGCCACGAGGCCACGCGGCACCCGGGACAGCCGCTTGCGTCCCCCGGACTCCCGGAGGCCCCGCCGCCGACGCGCGCAAGCCAAGCAACGGTTGCCGCCGAGGCAAGCAGCAAAGCCGACCCCCTCCCCCTCTCTTTCCCCCCCTCCATTTTTCTACGGATTGCCGGCAAAAAGCTCCCCTCTTCATCCACGGTGATTTTTCCGCTTGGGCGGTGGCGGTGGGCGGCGACGTGGATGGATCAGCTTCTCGCCCCTTTTGCGATCTCAGGGCCCCAACGCACGGAGAGGGGGGAGGGTGACGTGCCATCTCCGATATTCCACTCTCCTAAATCCCAATCATGGCGTCACCGCGGCAGCTTCGAGCCCTCCACCAAAGATTCCGAAGCCTATCCATGCCGCCCCAACGGCCGCGTTTCTCTGCATTATTTTGCCACGAACCATAGGATATACATGCTACATGTGCTGATCTGCACTACATTCCCAGGCAGTTAGTCAGTCCAGCGAGCGCGGCCGCTCGCTCCACCGGATCACCATCGCCGGATCGACCCCGTCCCTTTCCTGTAACTACCATGGATAGTTGTTAAATCGTTGCCCGGATTGTTCCTGCCGTGCAAGCAAGACATTATGTCTCCCATGGGATAAGCGTGAGTGCGACTGCAGGGGGGCTGTTGAGCCCCTGATCTTTATTAGGATTCTTGCCTCTCTTCTTTATAATTCGTTGGGCCTTGAAACAGTTGCTGAGTATGGATGGGACATGTTGTGATCAACATGTAGGCAGATTGTTTTGTCAGCATGCGGCGTTGCCAAACGAAATGGATAACAATAGGTTGTCTATTTTATTGGACAATTGCCGTGGTCATCACTTAGCACCATGTCAATGATAAATTACTCTTAATATCTTGCGGGGATCAGGTTGGCACTTTAGTAAGAAAAAGGCACCATCTTGCTAATAATGGGGCCTTCCCTCCATCTCCATGCTGGTAGTTATGTAAGAACTTGGCACAATTCTCAGACCGGAGTAGATTCTGAAATCCCAATACGCTCCGGCTTATCTGTGCAGTCATGGTCCATGAATCCTGGAGTTTGAGATTCTTACGCACAAGCAAGGGTTTCCTTTGCTTCACTCATGCCACTTCACAACAGGACGTGTCAAGGAGTTCACTTCTCTTGCTGATCAAAGGTCCAGCTGACAGAGATAGTTCAGCCTATTTGGCCTCCTTGGGGTTACTTAGCAGAGACGCACGTTGATGGGCTTCAGAGACAAGTGAAGCTCATCCCCCAGTTGCCTCCCACGCTCACCAACTCGCCGAGGTTTATATATATATCTTAGCATCATGTCTGGTACTCATCCATGGAATAAAGACATGAGTAGTTAGAGCTTCAAACTGAAGGAAAAGCCATGGGTGTCTTGACGCTGGTTCATATCCTTGTCAGCTTTGCCGCCTGTGCCGAGGCCATACGGAGAGCCGACTTCCCCCCTGGTTTTACCTTTGGGACTGCTTCCTCGGCTTACCAGGTCAAGTATTGCGAAAACACCCATCTCTCTGATTTCAGCCGTTCTGTCTTTAGTTACTTGTCTGATAGTTGTTTCTGGTCAATATTTTACCAGTACGAGGGTGCTGTCAATGAAGGTCAGCGTGGACCTACGATATGGGATACTCTCGCAAGTCGACCTGGTACAGTAATGATGTGATTTGTTGCAAAAACTACTCTGCTCTGAAGATTATAACTGAATGTCGTGTTTTTCTTCTGCAGGGAGGGTGATAGATTTCAGCAATGCAGACGTTGCCGTTGATCACTACCATCGCTACAAGGTAAGATAACCAATCAATCTCTTTTTCGTTTACATGATTTAGTTCATTCATTTATTATGCTATATATGTAGCTGGAATTTGAACTCTTCCTTAATCATTGATGTTGGGTTCGTAGCATCCTGTTAATCCAATTTTGTTAGATAATTTCCTGTTGATCCAGTGATGCGTTATTGATGGTAAACTTATTAGAGATTATTTTATCAACATGTAAGAATGTCCCCTGATGCCTGCATGCCTGCACTCTTGAGTCCTGACACCTGATAAAATTTGCCTGCCTCACATTTTATCTGCTTCTAGTAATTTAGAAAAAGATGGAACGGCTTGTGCATTTTCAAAAGATACTTGATATCTCTAAGCATCAATGTATTAACTAATTAGCATTTTGTTGCTAGTTTCATCTTGTCCTTTCTGTTTTGACAGTTGAAACACTAACTTAATATATCAAACTACAAATCCACTTTTCTACTAGCATGGTGTTTCAAAAATTAAAGGCAGCAGAAAGACTATTTCTAAGGTTATTCTGAATCTGAGATGTCATTTTGGTTCTGCAAGAAGGTTTTTTGAAATAGAGCCTCGTATTTCTTATATCTGTCCAATTACTAGTATTCTTAGACTAGGTTTATGATAAAATGAGAAGATCAGCTACACCAATAAATTATCTATAGCTGACAAGCCTAGCACTGACTGGCAGGAAGATGTTGACTTAATGAAGGATATTGGCGTGGATGCATACCGGTTCTCTATCTCATGGGCACGCATCTTCCCAAGTATGTCTCAGGTAAATTCTGTTCAATTATATTTATGTTCTTCACTCTTCCCCCTAACTGTATAGATGATTGTCTTTCCAGATGGAACAGGCAAGCCTAATGAAGAAGGGTTGAGTTACTATAACAACCTCATAGATGTTCTATTAGAAAAAGGTGATCTGTTTTCCACATTTCAGTGTCTGCACAATGCAAGCAGCTGCCTACTTCCATTTTTATGATTATATATCCATTTTTAGTTTTTCTGTATCTGTGCATCAGGTATACAACCATATGTAACACTATTCCATTGGGACCTTCCACAAGCACTGGAGGATAAATATGGTGGCTGGTTAAACTCGCAAATCGTGTATGTAACACTGTTGCATGACCTTCTTCAGATGAAGCTTTCTTGCACAATCTATGTCACATAAAAGTTCTTTATTTTCACATGAAAAAACTGGTTTGGTTGATCCTGACAGATAAATTACACAGGGAGGATTTTGTTCGCTATGCCTCTACTTGCTTCAAGGAGTTCGGAGATAGAGTGAAGCACTGGATCACCATTAATGAGCCCCATAACTTTGCAATTGACGGCTATGATTTCGGCATCCAAGCACCTGGGAGGTGTTCCATTATATCTCATTTGTTCTGTAAGGAGGGTACATCATCAACTGAACCCTATATTGTGGCTCACAACATACTCTTAGCTCATGCTGGTGTTTTTCATGCTTACAAGCAACATTTCAAGGTAATCCATTGCAAGCACATCCTTAAGTAGTGTTTCTTAAGAAAAGAAATGAACGCTGTTATGTGCTAATTGCAGAAAAAGCAAGGAGGCCTCATAGGGATCGCACTTGACTCCAAGTGGTATGAACCATTGTCGGATGTCGATGAAGACAGAGAAGCAGCAGCACGAGCTATGGACTTTGAGCTTGGATGGTGAGACAATAAGTACCAACTTTGATGTGCGGACATCAAGTTAATTTCTGTAGATAGCTTTGTTCCTGTATTAACTTGAGAATTTGTGAACCTGATTACAGGTTCTTGGATCCGTTAATGTTTGGCCGCTACCCCGCTTCTATGCAGAAACTTGTAGGCGACAGGCTACCTCAATTTTCAAGTCAGGAATCACAGTTAGTATCTGGGTCACTAGATTTTGTAGGCATAAACCACTACACGACATTATATGCTAGGAACGACAGGATGCGGGTAAGGAAACTTGTGATGAACGATGCTTCAACCGATGCTGCTGTCATCTCAACTGGTCAGTCTTGACAGATGAAGATATCACAAACCTCCTAATGCATTTTCAGTCTTACTAACTTCCTCACCGCATGCGCTATGCAGCTTACAGGCATGGAAAGAAAATAGGAGAAACGGTATACTTGCAGCTTCATATTTTCTCTAAACTTTCGTTGGTCATCTTATATGCAATCACATGTTTGATTGGCAATACATGTTTATGTGTGGACTTTCAGGCAGCGTCGAATTGGCTGCACATAGTTCCCTGGGGCATGTTCAGCCTGATGAAACATGTTAAAGAGAAGTATGGGAATCCACCCGTGTTCATCACTGAGAATGGTAGGTAGCTGCGGATTGTACTGTTGGCAGACGATAAAGATTTTTCTCCTTGGATAAACAGTCAGTGATGATTAACAAGCTGCTTATGGCAGGCATGGACGACGCAAACAGCCGGTTTTCAAGGTTGGAAAATGTCCTGCAGGACGATAAGAGGATACAGTACCACAACGACTACATGTCCAACCTCCTAGATGCTATAAAGTAAGATTTCAACTCTCTGTGCCGAGTGAGAACTGAACCACCAACATCGCTGATGATCATCACCTGTTGAGCTACGGTACTCAAGTGCTGGATATGCAACCTGAATGAATGGCTGCAGGAAGGAAGGGTGCAACATCCAGGGGTACTTCGTGTGGTCGCTGCTGGACAACTGGGAGTGGAACTCGGGGTACACGGTGCGCTTCGGCCTCTACTACATCGACTACAACAACAACCTGACGAGGATACCCAAGGCGTCCGTCGAGTGGTTCACCCAGCTTCTGGCCCGGAACCGGAAGACCGCTGCCGTCATGTAGATAACAAACAGTACAGTGGTTCTTCAGTCACCGTTCCAATTGTGCATAGTTACCATATACACACATCCGTACATACCTTATTAGGAGGCAAAATTGTAACTGGAGAATTCCCTACTCGACCGTCAGCAATGCCCTCGACGTGTCGCGGTTGTGCTTGTATAGTGTTGTTACAGAGATCAACAAGAGAACTGTACATCCCATCATTTTTATTAGTGTATGCGGATAACACTAAACAGTGATTCTTCAGTAACCGTTTCAACTGTGCATATTACACATTTTTTCGATAAAAGGCGATTTTATTATCTCAAATGTAGCATCAAGCGGATACAAAGCATTATGAGCAACACCCGGCCTCTGCATAATTAGGATGCACACGGCCCAATATGAGGGTCTGACAAAAATTGATGAAAAAAACCGATAAATGGGCAACAGTAGAGCCCTATAGACCGACACTATGCCTATGTTGATGGAGGTGGTGGATCGATCCGAAGGTTATGTCGCCACCCATGTTGGGAAAAAACCTCCATAGCCACCTGCTCCAATCACATACACACCGCCTTGAACAGCGGTTGGTCCTCCGGTCGTTGTAACATAGACCACATACGTAGCAATTGCGTACACCGGAAAATAACCTGTAGAGGAGAAGCATTTCTTCCATTAAAAACAAAATCATTTCTACATAGCCAAAGCGACCAAATTAAGGCATACGCTCCCACCTTTATTAGAGTTTTGAACCTATTTGAAATACCGTCCAACCAATGTCTAAAAATATTGGCAACAGTTATGGGCGGATACAGATTTGACGCTATTTGAATGACTGACCACGTAGAATGTGCAACCTTGCATTGGAAAAGGAGGTGGATTGTCTCGTCATGAGTACAAAAACAACACTTCTTACTCCCTTGCCAGTTGCGTCGTGCGAGATTGTCTTTGGTTAACACAACCCCCCTACGAAGATACAACATGAAAAATTTCACTTTTAGTGGAATCTTGGACTTCCAAATTTTCTAGTTATTACTCACTGGTATCTCAGAATGTGTGAGCGCATGATACATAGAGTCTACAGTGAAAGACCCTGATGTAGTAAGGTTCCAGCGAAACACATCCCGGCCTTGTGTCAGGTTAATCGAATCCAGTCGAGATAAAAGATTATGCCATGACACAAGTCGGGGGTCAATCAAATCCCGCCTGAACGAAATATTCGGCGGGAATGAACTGAGCACTTGCGCAATAGTATTATTGTTATCGCGAACAATGTTGTATAAGCCTGAATATTGTTCTCGGAGACTGACATTGCCTAGCCAGATGTCTTCCCAAAAACGAATCTCCGACTCATCCTTTATCGCGAAAGACCCAAAGCGAAAGAGATGTTTCTTTGCCGCCATTAGGCCAGCCCAAAAGTGTGAATCGCCAGGTTTCCAAAATGCCTGGGACACCGCCTTTTGACCTAGGTTGTTTCGTGGCATGGTTTGCCAAACACCATTCTCAGTAAGAAGTTTGAACAACCATTTACTGAGTAGGGCTTCGTTTTTGACCTGCAAGTCATGAATTCCGAGCGCTCCTCGGTCTTTCGGCCTACAAACCACGCTCCATTTGGCCAGCATACATACATATGTTAGAAGCAAAATGTAACATACATGACCATCGACCACGCCGTCTAATGCGTCGCAGTCGTGCTTGTACATTGATGTTCCGAGATCAACAAGAGAATTACACATCCTTTTTCTTGTATGTGTATGTTGAAGCTGTTTTCTTTTCCTCTGCTCAAAGTTGAACTGACGGTGAGATGCCAGCTCCAAGTTCAGCCAGGTTCTAGCTTATTCTTCAGTCACCATTTCAACTCTGCATGTTGCACATGTACTGTACATACCTTAGGAGCAAAATGTAACCCACACGACCATCGACCGCGCCCGTCAAACGTGCCGCGGCCGTGCTTGTCCATGGATGTTACAGAGATCAGCAAGAAGGCTTATCCAGTTCTTCTTGAGGATCCCATCCGTTTTATTCTACTGTGGTGTGTTTATATGTTGAATGTGGATGCTGCTTTCCTTTTCTCCCCAAAGTTGAATTGACAGTGAGATGTGCTCTCACACACACACACACACACGCACACGCACACAGTGATTCGAGCTGCTGAACTTTAAGGTGTGCTTGTGCAGACGAAGACAAACCCTGAAAAGTTTAAGATGCCGTCCGTTGGGGGCCATGCCGCATGGCCCCGGCAACTTCAGGTCTTGAGTTCAGCAATGGTCCCTCTCCCCTCTCCCCTGAAATTTCGAGCTATTCCCCTCTCCCCTCGTAGCAATTTCCGCCTGAAGCTGCAAGCTTTGTGCCTGCGAGTAAAACGCCGAGATGAGCTTCACCTGCCCGGCCTCCTCTCTTGGATGCTACCAAAACGCCTTTCGGGCGCCATGTGCCACGCCGCAGCTCACGCATTTTCCCCCGGATTCCCTCGGAAACCCAACTGTTTTCCCCAGCAGAATTCATGAGTTTCCCCCAATGGGGCCTCGATGCACGCGCGAGCTAGCTTGCACACAGCTTCCTGAATTTCACCCAAAGCTTCCAGCAGAATTTCCTGCACTTCCCCAACGTGGAGGCCCTGACGTGGGTGCTTTTTTGTTATGGTTTTGTTTGTTGGTGAATCAGCTGCCAACATGGCAACGTGCCGCCACACCGTGCTGATCATTGGTGGCAGGAGGGCCGCGAAAGCGACGGCCTGAACAGTGAACACAAATGATATTTATTTATTTTTGAGAGGAAACACAAATGATAATTGGGGAAGAAGAAGACGATGAAGAGGAAATCACACATGGAAAATGCGGGGACGAGATGTGGAAGGAGGTGCGCAGCGACAACGAGGCGAGAGGGCAGGTAATAAGCACGAGTGAACTTGTCGCCAGGCGCTCATATATTTGTCAACGTGAAAGCTATCCAGGCCCCGGGAACGAAGTACTACTGCAAGGAAAATGCCGTAAACGAGAGCCGAGACGGAGACGGGATTCCCCGACCTTTTTTTTTGACGAGAATAGCAGGAGCTCTGTCTTTGCATTATAGGTAGAAGGAGTTCAGAACGTACAACATGTGGCCACCAGAAGAGCTGCGCCTGCAGTGCAAAAGCCGAGCAACGGTTCAGCCGTGCCGGGACGCTCCACGTGCGTGGGTTTCTGAGTTCTGATCGAAGGTTCCGTGGAAACTTTGGGGAAAACCTAGTGGAATTTCTTGGCTTTTACAGCACGGTGGCCACCGTGGACAACCAGATGGGAAACTTCTTTTTTTTTTTGAAGGGCAGATGGGAAACTTCTTGCGGATAAGGTATCTGTGTAGTGAGAACGGGGTACTACGTGGTGAGAGACCGAGATACGTCCGGTGTTTGTTTCCAGAGAAATACCAGACGCGACGGAGAAACGCACCCCGTACATACTCGCTTGGCGGCTAAGAAATAGCATGGGCTTGACGAGGTTCAGAATCGGCAAAGGCTGACCTTTGACATCTCGCTATCCGACGCTAGTATAGTATTTGTTGATGATTTACTAATGAACGGTGTGAATAAGTGATTACCTGCTACCAAATCTCAACAACACACAATGATCGGCCCCGGAGCTGCATATCAGACTAGCCGACGACTCTAACACCCAAGCGTCGAGAGCAAACGCCCTACAAGCCAAAGTCGGTTTCTGGAGACGCCGATTCGGCTTCCAGAGCGGCCTCAAGGTGTGCACTTTCCTAGCGGATGACAAATCATTCAACAGCACGAACCACTGATGTACGACCTCTCTCTCAGTTTACAGGGTGTGCGCGTGCCCCTAGGTCGTTAATTTGACCAACTTAATACAAGTCATATATTACAAAAAATATACCAATATAAAGTTCAGATGCTTTATTTTCAAACCGTATAATTTTTGTGTTATATAGTTTATATTGAGGTGATACAATTGGCAACCTAAGTATACGCTTAGGACTTATAAACTGAAACGGAGGTAGTATGAAGGAAGACGTGACATTTAAGGTGATGCCCCCCATGGGGAGGCGTCATATATGTTGTCGACGCCCACTTCGTCCACAGTCAAAATTTTGGTGTTCACCTTGAGAGCTCAAGATCGGTTCTCTATAACAACACCTACAAAGAGGGTGATAGAGTTTGAGGATGTTGTCACCACCAACATCCACCAAAGTCGGTGCTAGGCTTTCGCCTGGTGACGGAGTCGATTTTGCCGAGTATTGGGTAGGGGTCCCGAGCTAGTAGCCTAGATGCGATGGTAACAAGGATATGATTTTACCTAGGTTCGGACTCTCTCGAAGTGATAATGCCTACGTCATGCTTGTGTTTGTATTGAGATTTGGGATCTCAAAAGGTACAGGTTGATCTACAACGAGATTCTTGTCTGTTTTCTACGAGCCCTACCTCTTGGTTTATATAAATACCAGGGAGTCTACGGTTACAAATAAGTCAGGTATGTATAAAGTAATCACATTGTAGACGACCTCTAAGTCTTGGAGTATGTGCCAAGTCTTCGGGAGCATTCATTCTACGCGCCATGGTCCTTCTGGAGATGGCCCTTCGGTGAGCCATCATGGGGAGTGCTCGGCCCGGCCCACTTTGCCGGGAGATGACATGGTGAGTGACCCCTAGTCTGGGACACCATCACCTGGAGCTTACTAAAGCGAACATCATTGCATCATGCCCCCACAATCCTCTTTGACTCATAGCAATAATGCATCCTAGACAACTCGCCGACACCAACATCCATCACCATGGCTGGCGGACCACCGCGGCACCACAAATCCATCATGGCCGCCCCATTCCCCTAGTGTTCTTGCCGCCATCCTCATCCTCCATCCTCGGCACACCGCAGGCCGCCAACAAGAACCAGCGTCAAGCCGACTGCACTTGCACCCACAATGGTGCATGCCACAACAACCTGGTGTTACCACCGCCGCATACCACAAGTATGCGCCTACGCAAAAGAAAACAAAAACAGGGGGCTGGGGCGGCTTTGCTGGTAGCCAACCAAATATCTGTTTGGAAAATGGTGAGAGATTTTTTTTTTGAAAATACAGATAGATCATGGGTATGTTTAGAGAATCTATAACCAGACTCCTCAAAACGCTCCCTATATGAATCGGGACCAATGCCCCCACGAGGCCCGGCAGGCCCGTGGCATCACGAATCGGGACCAATGCCCCATGGGTCCCGGTTCTGGACTGAACCGGGACTAACGGGCTGACCCGACCTGAACCAAAGCCCTCTTTTCTACTAGTGGATCTAGCCCATGTTGGCTGACCCTAATCCTACATAAATTCATCTCTATCCGTTCCCGGACAAAACCCTAGCCACTCTACTCCACTTTTCTCTGCCCCAAGCTCCATTCCAGCTATCCTCGACCTTCTCCAGCACGACGGGCAGCGGATTTGGCCCTGAGCTCTCTCGATCCATCGACTCGAACCTCGTCCCATGCGGGGACGAGGAGGAGATGGTCGTTTGCTCTTGCACCTACGATGGTGCATGCCACAACAAACTTGGCGTTGCCGCTGCCGCATACCAAAGTCTCTGCCTACGCAGAAGAAAACAATGACGGGAGGAGGGAGGCTTTGGCGGTAGCCAACCAAATATATATTTCAAAAAATGGTGAGACAAAACTTTGAAATTCGAGATAGATCATGGGTAGGTTTAGATGATACCACTAGGTATTTTGCATAAAGATTAAATGCTACCAAAATCCTACAAATCTAGTGTCGCCGTGCAGATTAGACCTAAATAAGGTCACATAAACATATACTTAGAGGCTAAGAAAACGTAGAAATGGGTGAAATTGGCTGGCACTCACATATACTCAATACTTAAAGCCGAGTTACGTAAGGAATTTGTCTTATCAACCATTGTACATATTCTTAGAGGCTAAGAAAACCCTAGAAATTAGTGAAGTTTGGCTTGCACCGGCGCACATATACTTAGAAGCCAAATTACGTAAGGATAAATTTGTCTTATCAACCATTGTACATATTCTTAGAGGCTAAGAAAACTCCAGAAATAAGTGAAATTGGCTGTGGGGGTCTCGACGCTCTTTCTTAAATCTTAACCCAGTCATCCATCCTCATTCGGCACACAACGAGACACCCATAAACTTACGCGCAAACAAACGAACGCTTACCTCGTTTTCTTTCAGCATCGCCCGGTACGGAACACAACAGTTACCCGCGAAGACGAGGCGGCCAGGCAGGCCAACCCGGGAGAGAAGCCGACGCGGCACGCACGACGTCGACCCAGCCGACGGGCACCCAGGAAGCTGCTGCTGCTGCTGCTGCTGATGCCCAGCCCACGGCCAACTCACCCCTACGCCCAGCCTGTCCTCCCAGCGTCCTTCCTTCCCCGTCTCCCCCACACATCGCCCGCCCATCCCACCCGTCCACCGCCCCCCTCCCGCCCGCGTGACCCCGGCACCTTCCCTGAAACCCACCTCCCTCCTCCTCCCCACTATTTATTCCCTCCCCTCCCCCACAGTCTTCTCCACAACCACATCCCAACCAGCAGCGATCCATCCATCCTCCACAATCAGAGCAAGCGAGCGACCAAGAAACCATCACAGCGACCATCATCTTCTCTGCCTCCATGGCGGCGCACCAGCAGCAGCAACCGCAGCAGGCGGTGGGGTTCGAGGACTACCTGCCGGTGATGGCGGAGCGGCTGGGGGAGGAGGGCCTGATGGAGGAGCTGGCGGCGGGGTTCCGCCTGCTCATGGACCCGGCGTCGGGCCTCATCACCTTCCACAGCCTCCGCCGCAACGCGCCGCTGCTGGGCCTGGGCGCCATGTCCGACGACGACCTCCGCGGGATGCTCGCCGAGGGCGACTTCGACGGCGACGGCGCGCTGTCCCAGATGGAGTTCTGCGTCCTCATGGTCAGGCTCAGCCCCGACCTCATGGACCAGCCCCGCCGGTGGCTCGACGACGCCGTCGCCCAGGCCTCCCACTTCCTCTTCACCAGCTAGGCGGAGCATCTGGTGTCGATCGGATAGGAAATTAATCTTCTTCTTCGTTGTTGTTTTTTCTTCTCTCCCCCGCTGTTCATAGAGTCAGGATTCAAGAAAAGAAAGGGCACTGTCGATTGGTTGAATGATTTCGATGTGTGCTCTCCCGCTCTCTGATGTTTCCCATGGGAATCTGAATTAATCGACATAAGCTTCTAAATTTTCAGCACAACTCGCCACATTGCCCTGTTCTCAGCCGCGCACCAGCAGAATCTAACTACGCTATGAACGTTGAGCAGCGTATGGCAGAGAGCCAGAGGGTGCGTCCCCCACCCTGATCGCTCCGCACTGGAATCTCTGGATTAATCGACATGAGCTTGTACGTTTTTCATTTTTCAACACCGCGTGCGATGCGACATTGGCCCTTCTCTGCTTCTTTCTTTGAGCAAATGCCCGTTCTCTGCTACGACCTACACACGAACGAAATCCAACTGCGTCCATACGACCAGCAGCCGCAATCGGTACATCAGTAAGATGACGCAGGTGTGCGTGTCGCGCCGGAAGAAAGCCGAAATCCTTTCACCGATTGCAAGAACCGTACGTTGAGAAGAGTGGCTGACAAAAGGCGTGCAGACTCGCACTCCGGTCCTCGCACAGCACGCAACGCCGTAATCGGTCGATCCATCCATACATGCTTCCACGAGGCCGGGCATCGGCCGAACGCGTCGGCGCACACGTCATGGGTGAAATTCGGTGCAATACGTCATGGCGAGGGGCGGCGCCGGTGGTAGCAGCCTCCGGTCCGGTGGCGCCGAGGTCAACGAACGAAGCAACCGTCCGGGGAAACTCAACTCGTGAAGCACAACGCACGCCCGAATTCAATTCAACGCGGCGTCCATGTCAATTCCTGCTACGTACTACTAGTGCTCCGTTCCGCTGTGTTTACTCGGTCCGGGCCGTGAGAAATATCCGAAACGCAACGAAAAGGAAGCCGCCGATGTACTAGTACGTCGTTGTCACCTCCCGTTACTCGTAGCAGTGCGCCCCGGCGTCGATCGGCCTCTGCTTTTGCCCGGACGCTGACCGGCAAGCGACGGTGCCTTCCTACGCGACGAAACTGAAGCTAAGCGATATGTAAAAAAGCGAGCTGAGTAGCGATGCGTGAAAAAAAGTACGTATGTCGGCCCGGGGAGCTTCCGGAAAGGTGGCCGGAAGCTTCAAAAGCGAGCGAGGGGGCGCGTGGGAAAGCAATTGCGAGCAGCCGCCGCCCGCACGGGGCGGGGCGGGGCGGTGCGGGCCCGGAGAAAGAAAAGAAGGCCGTCGGCGTACGCACGTCCGAGCACTATCCGGCTTTGCCCCGGTCTATCTTCCGGCGTGTGAGCTTCGCGCCCAGTTTCCCCCGTCGACTTTCACCGCCACGTCGTTCCGTACGTGCATGATATCTGACGCGGTGCTGGGTTGATCCGGTACCACGTCGGCGCGCCGGATGTGGTCCGGCCGGCGCCGACGGGGGCTCAATGGGGAGATCGAGTCGGGGAGGGAGGCCCCGCGCAGTGCAGTGCAGCTGCAGCAACCGGGAAATTCATTCCTCGTGCGTACTACCCAGAGGCTGGTTCGATGAACCGGCGGGCGGGGATCGGGCATTATTAGTGCAGCATCGCCCCCGCGGCCCATCAATCGGGCCTCTTTCATTCCTAACTAACCAGCCAACCCGATCTGAACGCACGATTCACTGTCTCGTTCCCTCGAGCGAGCAAGAGAGCCCATCCATTCTCGCCATGATTGTCCTCCGCGATCTTGCTGCTCAGGTTTGGTCAGTTGGGTGCCTGCATCCAATCAGTTGACATGCACGCACCATGCGCTGTAGCTGAGGACCTGAGGTGCATGAACTGTGCCCAGCTGTGGCTATGCTTGCTAGGTGCGCCGTGCCTTCCTCCCCCCTACGTCCACTTGTTTATTTGTGCCTCGCCATTTGCAGCTAGCCTTGCAAGCAGGCACACTGATCTCTCTCTCTCTCTCTCTCTCTCTCTCTCTCTCTCTCTCTCTCTCTCTCTCTCTCTCTGCCACGCCTTCAAATTCAAATGATCGGCGCTAGAACTAGTAGCAGTAGAATATTGAACCGGGTGATCGGCATTGAGCTGGACACGAACGATGGATTCTTCTACTAGCAAACATGCTGCCCCCGTGCCGGCCGTGGCGACGGCAGCGCGGCCTGCGCCCGCCGGCTCGCGCGCTCCCGTGTACGCCGTGGAGGGGTCACGGCGCAAATAATCAAACCTCAACGGGCCAGCACGGTAGCAATCTTGATCACTCTGCCGATCTCTTGGCTTTGATTGATCTGTACGATCTTTGGTTATGCACGTGAGGCTTGCTCCCTCCTCTTCCCATTGCCAACTGCAGATGCTGCGGCAAGTTGGGCAGTGAGTCAGGCGAGTGTTCGGCAGGTCGAGGTGAGCTGTTTACTGACCGGGGGCACAGCTCGACGCAGGCTGATGTATACACGAACAAACGACAATTGACACTGGCATTTTTATTCTGATGATGCGCGGGAGCAAGCTTCTCGGATTCTTCTGCCTTCTCCCTGGCGTGCCACTGGATCACTGCCTTTGACTATGCAGCGCAGCACCGGATCACGAGCCCGACCGGTCCATCTCTGCGACACGATGCATCATGCATATGCATGCCAGTAGGTAGCTTCTCCAAGCTGTAGATTAACAATAGCGTGTGCTGGTATAAACAAGTTGAGCGGAAACGGCATACTGCACGCGCGCGCGGCACATGCACCTTCATCACGAAATAACAGATCGATCGATCGAACCGGTGGCGATCAGATAGTAGTAGTACGACCTTCATCGATCTGGCCTGTTCCTGCATGGCACACGCACGCGACTTTTTTGTTGGGTAGAAGAAGTTGCGCCGGCAGCAGCTGGTGCTGATTGTTCCACGGCTTGCTATTCTTCCCTTGTGTGCGTGTCGTGTCGTGTCTGGGGTGGTGGGTGCGCAAGATGCTGGCAAGGCACACGCAGCGATGATGCGATGCGCCCTCATCGCTTCGAAATTAGCAAGAGCGGATCTGATTCCTATTCCTCGCGGGGCTGCTTAGTTTAGGCAGCATTAATGCCAGCCTGTGCGCGCCTGCCTGCCTGCCTGCTCTTATCCTCGACGGACAAGAATCGTCGACATCTGATGCTCGATCGGTCGATCCATCAGGCGTCACTCGCACACTTGGGCCTTCTTTGGTTTATAGGATAGAAATTTTATAGAAATAGAAAAATCATAAGAAATGAGATGACATGCATGTCAATTCCTGCATAGGATATGATTTTTTTTATTAAATCTAGGCTAATGGTTTTTTCCCTCCAAAACGTGAAGGATTGATTTCTATCCTACATAGGAATAAGAATTCATTCCTACAAACCAAAGGGCTTCAAAGGAATTTTTCCTTTGCAAATCCTATCCTATAAAATTCCTACAAAAATCCTACAAACCAAAGAAGGCATCACTGTATTCATGACACGATGAGGAGGATGAGGGAGTCATGGAGAATGTAGTAGTGCTCAGCCTTGTGGTCGTTGTTGATCGTTCCGAGTCGTCCAAGGCTACTCATCGTGAATTAGGAACTGCAGACTGTGAGTGAACCACAATCAGACGTATGTCATTATTGTCTACCTCTTCGACTCTCTCCCGATACCTATCACTCCTACCCAATGGCTAGGCTGCTGAGATAGCGAGCGAAAAGTGCTAGTTCTTCCAACGCTGGGAAAGTGACATCTCAAAGATATGCTCAAAGGGAAGTGAGGGTGTGTAAATATGCAGGCAGTAGTAGAACTCGAAAATTTATGTAATAAAGGTGAGAGATTGCATGACATGGATAGCATAGATTACGTACGATGTTAGGTGCCGAGAGTTATTCTTTGCAGGTTTAAAATATGAATAGTTCAAAATTACAACTTCACTTCTCTTAAGAATTACTAGCTTTATTTTTTACCGAAGCGTACATGCATGCATGTTTTAAGGAGAAGAGGCTTTGATTTTGCTCTTTGTATGCCTCTTGTAACATGCATACTACAAAGTTGTGTGTGTAAGAGCCAAGTTATCAGTAAATTTAAAATAAATGGTAAACAAATTTAAAAAAAAACTACCAAGACAGAGTCCGAGTCGGAGGATGACGAGTAGTAGTTGTTCATATATACTCCCTCCATTTCACAATGTAGTGTTTTTTCTATCCACGTGCTTCAACTTTAACCGTAAATTTAACTATCAAGACCGATTGCGGCGGGAGCAAAAATTATATCAGTGAATTCATATTCGAAAGAAGTTTTCAATTACATAATTTTTTCTCCCACCGCAGTTGGTCTCGTTGGTTAAATTTATGGTCAAAATTGGATCTCGAGAAGCGTGGACACGTTATATTTTGAAATGGAGGGAGTAAACACCAACTGACTGACCGACTGACCGAATGTGCTAGGCTGCTTGCTTGACCCGGCTGGCTACGGTGGAAAATGTCAGGAAACTCAGCCGATGAATGAATGGTAGTGGCACGAAAGGTGAGACTTGCTCAGGTTTGTTCCGTTGATTTCATGTTATGCGTCGTCGTCAGCTGTGGTCGACCGACTGGCCGATCTTATTTTCTTGAAATGGAGGCATAAGAATTGTCTCATCGATTACTTAAGTTTCTTTCCTTATGACAAAAGAATATATTAATATCGTAAAGATATCAATAACATTCAAACTCTGCATCAATAATATATCGAAAGACTTAAATGATGCACACAACTAAGAACAAATAAAAAAAATATAAAAGCAAAGACCTCGTCGCAGTGACGAAACACTCGTAACATCAACACTTTAACCACCGCCAAAGACAACAACCGGACCACAAAAAAGGTTCTCCAAAAGTGACACGTTCAAGAAGGAAACAATGCAATCGTCGCCCAATCAAGGATCTTGAGTTTTAACCCTCGAGAAAGTCCGGGATCTAAAAAATAATGCCTTCAGCAAGGTCATTGCCAGGTACAACCAAGGAAGACCAAACCGAGAAGCACCACTAGAAATGATGTCCACATGTATTGCCGTGCCCTCCTGCCAAGGCCGCCGCTGCAAGTCCTCAACACCCGACACACAGGAAAACCCCGTGTCACCATTCTTCATCGCAACAAAAGCTCCTCTCCGTCATTACAAACCTCTGATCGGTTAATTAAGTATAAGAGAATTGTTCAAGTTAATTAACGAAAATCGGGCAAAAACCGATAAAAACCAAGCACATGTGGACTACTCATAGAGCATGCAACTTCAAAAGCGCACGATCAGTCCTACAACCATATCCAACACGGAACGGCCACCAACCCTCGCACTACTTCATCACAAAGAAACTTCAAATGAAAGCACCTTGGCCGAAGTCCACAAACACCGCCAAATCCACAATGACAAGCCAGGCCATAAGGACCGCCCAAAAGACGGATGCGCATCCATCAAGCAGTTGTGAACGCCTTTCCTGTAACGTCACTCTTCTTCGATTTGCTCTAAGAGACTTCTCCACAATTGCCTTGCTAGATACAGGGTTGGCTGCCTCCAAACGTGCTAGTAAACTGCGAAGCTATATCTCAAAGAGAATCTCATAATCCTTGCCCCTCACAGACACCACCACATCAATATCCTCCAGTTGCTCACATGACAGAGGTGAAACATACAGTTGCGCCACAGAATTAGGTGCCAACACACCTATGATGAGTAATATTTTTACACTCATTTAAGCTTTGTTTAAACCGAGATATTACATTTAAATAGAGCTATTCGCTCCGATATTGCTACTAATGACTAATAAATCCAAAGGATTTCACAAACCCTCTCTTTGATGTGTTTCCACGGGAAATAAGCTAAAAAGAGAAGAAATCACGTGTGAAAATGGAATGGAAGGAAAATGGAGGAAGGAGTCAACAGGAAGCGTCTGCGCAAAGACAACACAAAAGACGTCGTTCCATACGGGTGCGAGCACCATGAGCATCGTTTAGAGTGGATTTCGAGGCAGATCGTCCAACCTAAACAACTTTTACTAAAGGGACCTTGTCGAAATGTCAACAGAACAACGAGCACGAAAGTCATAACCTCTTCATCCGCAAACCCTAGCCACTGCCATTTCCTTATCCATAGCCATCTCCACCACCACCATTATGCTCTCTCATCTAGTTTATACTTGTAATCGTGCATCGCACAAGGCATCCATTGTAAGACACATTGCAATCAATCAATCTCAAGATTTGTTCTTCAATGTTTTCTTGTCGCGATTTGATCTCCATGCGTGAGTAGTTCGGTAAGGTATGGGTTGAGGCATGTGCATTGCAACCCAAGGTATTTGTTGAGGGGATCAATGGAGGACTTTGACATAACGTCCCGTATGTGTGAAATAAAATTGTTTTGTGAAGATGTCTTTTGTCTTGTCCGCGATCTTCATCCCTGTAGGTACCCAAGATCATGGAGATCGAGCACCGGTGAGGCTAGGACCAAGGAGACCATGAAATATTATACCGAACACCGGTGACAGTAAGGTTCAGTAGGGTAACATGGATCATATCCTTGGGGATAAATGAGGTGTAGTCACTAAACATCCAAAGCTCTTTTCTGAGTTCATTATCTTAATTATCGAGGGAACCCCGCACGATAGATAGGGCTTGCGGTAGGAAAATTAATTCTTGATGCAGGACTCGTGCCGATCAAGATGTTATTTGGACACATCCTCCACTTCAATCCGTAACACGCACATCTCGATGATGACTTCCAGCGCAATTAATATCCTATTTGATCCCAGTGCAAATACAAGGTTGTAAGAATAAGATCTCATACCCGTACACCTTTTTTGTTATAAGTGTTTGAATCACTATTTGCTTGCTGATCTGGTCAAAAGCTGGGTTCGACACTTTGATAAAAAGCTTGCTAGTGACCATCACTTCAAAAGAATCTTCCTTTCATGGGTTCGATAATCCAGCGTCACTTCTGGGGAAATATGTGCGGGATACTCTTTTCTATTTCAATACCGGATCATAGAAGGAGGTATCAACCTTGTCCACACTGACACCACCTGCCCTGTCTCCTCCGAAAGCACTAGTGAAAAGGGGTGAGGTGGGCTCCCCACAATGCACTTGCAGCTTAGGCATAATCTGCAACACTAGAGCCACTACCTCGTCGATAGCTACACACCCAATTAAAGAAATCAGCACAGGCATCCACGATGGACATGATATAGCACGAGGGGAGAAATATCCATAGAGACTTGCTTCCTTCCCAACATAAGACCCAACCTGATGTTCAGGCAACAAAGACATAACCGACACAACCTCTAGTTTGGTGAGAGGAGCCTCTGCTCTCCCCAAAACACTTCCAACTCACGCAAGGCAGTCGCGAAGCATAGTGCAAAGAAGCTCGGTCTCCTACGCCAACCCGGCTTGCTCAGCAAAGACATCTGTTGTGGTGACTCCACTGGTTGGTGTAGGTGATGGAGCAGGACATTGGAGCGGTGAAGTTTGGTGAACGAGCTTCTTCGCACGACAGAAAGCGGGCGATGTGGCTGGATCAAAGGCAGTTCGTGCGTCGGATTGGATCTCTGCAGGAGTGTGCGCGGTGGCCTCAATAGAGTCATCTAAAACACCGCACAACGATAGGGCGATGACAAGCAGCAGTAGCCGAGCGTCGCCCTCTTGAGACGAGCTGCCAGCCCCCCAACGCATTCCCGCATGAAGCGTGACACACATGAACTATCGACGCACCTCGACACATGAGAATTTGCTATGTGACTGCCCTGAAGTAGCCGTGCCGGCAGCGCCCCGGTTTCGCCTTCCAAATTGTTCTGATTCCTGACTTATTGAGTATATGGAGCGGCTTGAAAAAGGTCCCGATCGCGACGCATAGAGTCTGCACCGGAACCGGGCCGCTCCTACAGCACAGTAGGAAATCTGGTTGCCACTTTGATTTCTCCGTGTAGTGTGGGCATTTTGTTTGCGGGAAAACTTTTAATCTATTCATCTTTAATTATGGTAATATAACAAACATAAAAAATAAAAAATAAAATTTAAATTCATAGACCATCTAGCAATGACCACAAATATTAAATCGAGCCGAAGACGCGTCACCGTCATTGCCTCTTCTTAGTTGGAGCCAGGCAAAATTTGTTGTAGTAGATTTTTTTTTTTTGAGTCCATTTGTTGTAGTAGATAATTGTGCCGTGTGGGCATTGTATACACCCAGGGTAATGAGCTGGGCTTAGTCGTGCAATCCCTTGGCAGATCGTGTAAAGCTTTCTTATATGCGAGGAACCCATGCAGTAACGCCGGGGTTTTGTGTCCGCGAAAGCTATATCTCGGTCATAGCGAATATAGCATCTATACGAAGTGCGCAAATGCACTAGCAAATTAGTGCAGCTCGTTCGCTCGCCGCCGCTCGGTCGACGTACTACTTTGGTCTGTTTTCTTGTTTCCTTTACCTTTTTTTTTTGTTTTCTTTGTTTCATCATCAGTTTTCTATAGTTTTTTTTTTGTATTTTCACGCTTTCTTCGTTTCTTTCATGGTTTTATTGGTTTTTATTTTCTCCCTTTTCTATGTTGTTTGTTTCTTTCTCGGTTTTCTTGCATTTTTTCTTCCTTTCCTCGGTTTTCTTTGTTTCTTCTTTCGGTTTTCTTTATTCCTTTTCTTCTTAGGATTCACTATTCCCATTCTTTTGCATTGGTTTTCTTTGATTTTCATTTTTTTTCTTTCTTTCTTTGTGATTTTCTTTGTTTTCTTTTTTGTTCAATACATGTCTATTTTTCAGTACACAATATACATTTGTAGTGTACACGACAAATACTTTTATGATACACGCACACATTTTTCATATACATGATGTATATTTTTGTTTTAATACGTGTTTTGAACACTTTTTGAATACATGTTCAACTTTTTTATGGTAATAAGTATTTCTTTAAACTATGCAAACATTTTTTTGCATTGTATAAATATTTTTTAATGTCATATTATTTCTGAAAGACGAGGATATATTTTAAAACTTACATACATTTTTTAATTTTACAAAATATTTTTATATGGACCATATTTTTTACATTTTATACACATTAGAAAAAATAACATACCCTCTTGAAATGCAGGAACATTTTTCATCGTCATGAACATTTTTATGAAACTATCAATATGTTTTAGTTGCGCTAATATTTTTCAAATTTATGTTGTTTTTTCAGAATAAAATTAAAAAAAGGATAAAAAATAAGCATGACATCGGCATGTTGTCAGTTGGCGAACCAAAATTCCTACTGAGCCAGCCCGACACCAGCTCTCTACAATCGAGGTTGCCGTCCATCTCGCTGTAAGCGAGGCATAGGCACGCTCCTATGTGTTGCCCGTAACGATACCTACTAGGAAGCGCCTACAGTGGGCGGCTATCGGGCAGGCACAACACTCTAGCCGAGCGTGTGTTTTTGGTTTTTGCTTGTTTTAGGTTTTTACACTGCTTGTAGCACAGTTTAGCTCTGTATTTTTTCTTGTTTTCTCTGGTTTTTAGGTCTTGTTTGTTTCTTTAATTTTCATTAAGTATTTTTACATGTATCTTGCTTTTTTTTGCATATATTGTACATTTTCCGTATAGACTAGGAGCACTTTTGTAGACACGTTTTTAAAACATTTTCCATATAGATGTTTTAGTTATTTTTTAATAGATAAAAAGAAAAAGAGAAAACACATGCGTGAATTCAACCTGATGTCAACATGATGATTTTTTACCTATCTTATTTCTTATCTTATCGGTTTTCATTATTTGCATAAGTTTTCTTCATTTTTTTTGTTTGTTTCTCTGTTTTTAATTTTTTTATTTGTTCTTTTCCTCAACACATGTATTCTATTTATACATTGGACATTTTCATATACATCAGGCAAAAAATTATAACCGTTTAACATTTTTTCAAATATATGATTAAAACCATTTTCAAAAATCTTTTGATGTCTATTTTTTACATAAACACATTGTACATTTTTAGTATATATCTAAATATTTTTCAAATATAATATTAATATTTCTTCAAATACATGTTATTATACGGGAGACCATATCGAGCGGTCTCCCGTATTGCTAATAAAATGGCCCAAGCCCAACTAGTGGCAAGAAGTGTGCATCTACCACATGCCACTACATGCAGCGCCCCACGCACATTTCTTTCTCCTCTCTTTCCGTTTTCTTTCCAAATTTAGCGCTTGTCTTTTAATATTCCAGTAGGGTTTGAAAACAAATGTTGTAGAATTTGAAAAAAAATATGTTTGTGAATCCAAGTTTTTTCATGAATGCAAAAAAGTGTCATGAATTCAAACAACGTTTGTGAATCCGTAAAGCTTCACAAATTAACAAATTGTTCACGATGAAATAAAAATATGTTTCTCTATTTGGAAAATCTTCACAAGTTATCAAAATTTTTAAAAATTGCAAACTGGGAATGTCCTCCTGATTTTGGAAATTATTAATTAATTCAGAAACTTTTCCAAAATGTCACAAATTCAAAAAATGTACAAATTTTTCAAAAAGTTTCACCAACTTTGAACAAGCTGTTGAATTCACAAATGAATAACTTTTGAAATGTGCACAAGTTTTGAATTCATGAGCAATTTTTAAAGCATGAACAATTTTTAGAAAAGGACGAATATTTTTTGGAAAAAAGATGAACATTCTCTTGAAATTTTTAATGAATCTTGAAATTATTATAATTTTTAAATCACAAAAAATTGTGAAAAATTCTCAAATTTTAATATGTTTTTGAAATACAAGCAATTTTTTTTGAAAACATTATTATTTTTATGTAAAATTTCAATATGTTTTGAAGATATTTAACATTCTTGAATTTCATGAAATATAATAAAACAAAATATGAAATGAACAAGAAGAGCAAAGAAACGGCGAAAAATAGGAAAATCTAGAAGGAAAAAGTTCTTATTGGAAACAAAAACCCAAAGAGAAATAATGAAAATAAAACACGGCCCGAAAGCATCCCGTAACGCTTCCCATAACGACGCTTCCTGAGCCTTCTCATTAATTGCAAACATGCGGTGCAACTAATAGCCCAGCCCACTTTGAAACTCTTGGGGGTGATCGTGCTCATAGTGGTGGCATTTCCGGGCGCGACTATAGCCCGCGCTCAGTCTATTTGTTTATACGTCGCGCTATTCGTCTTCCTGGATGAGAAATAGTTATTCTTCACCCCTCTATATTTTGACATTAATACATCGTAGTTTTACGATTAGTAAATTTTGTCTTATTTCATACATAAAAAGAGAACGTAAGAAAATATGTACTCGCCGTAAAAAATATTTTATATTATGTAAAATTACAAATGTAAACACATAGTGTAAAACATACATAAAATATGATTTTTCTGCTCTTATGACCTATATTTTTCTTTTTTATACCAAATTTTACATATTGAATCAATATGCACGTAACTATTTATATTCTAAACATAATTTATTTAGGAAGCGGTCGCAAGATTATCTCGGGTGAGAAATAACTTATTCTGCACCCTGGGTAATGAATACTAACATTATATATGTGTGTGTGTGTGTGTGTGTGTGTGTTATAAAAAACATATTTCAAAAATATTGAATGAATATTTGAAAAATGTTGAATAAGTATTAAAAAATTGTGGAATGAGCATTTGAAAATGTTGAAACTATATTTTATAATATTGAATGAGTATCAAAAATGTTGAAAAATTATTTTAAAAATGTTCAATACTCTCTCTGTTCACTTTTATAAGACCTTGAAGACGTTTCAGACAATGTACAAAATAGTCTATTTTGAATTGTCTGAAATGATTTACAAAAGTGAACAGAGGGAGTAATTATTTGAAAGTTGTTGACATAAGTATTTAAAAAATATTGAACGAGTATTTGAAAAAAGTTGAACAAGTATATGAAAAATGTCAAATACATATTAAAAATTGTTGAACGAGTATTTGAAAAAATGTTGAACGAGTATTTAAAAAAATGTTGAACGAGTATTTGAAGAAATGTTGAACAAGTATTTGATAAATGTTGAAAAGGTATTTGAAAAAAATATTGATCTTGTAGATAAAAGAATGTAGAATGAAAAAAATCGGAGAAGAAAAATAAAAGAAAAGAAAAGGAAACTATATAAAAAAAGTGAAAGAACGTGTTCGCACACGAACACGTCACTGTATACTGTCGACGTCGGGGGTAATGCGCCGCAGCTCACGTCGAATGAGACTCGTCCGGATGCGCGGTTCGCAAGCAATTCGGCGGGTGCTTTTGTAGACCCGAAACCCCACATGTCCGGGAATGACCCCGTCTGGGCGTGCGACGTCTATGGGCTGCCCTAGGTCGACCTGGTCGCTCTCAGGGCCTAGAGATTCGTCGCCCTGCAACAAGATAAACGAACGAAGAACGAGGAAGAAGAAAAATAAGGGAAACGATAAAAGTAAAGGTGATGAATTGATCATTTATGTGTTGTTCAATTGGCTGTCACCTCTCATCTATTTGTGAGGCGCTGGACTTCCCATTCAAAAAAAAACTCCAAATCTCATTCAAATCCTTCCAATATTAGGCGAACTCGGATTAGGTATGTGTGAGACAGCAGTTCGGTTTTTGTGTTTCACAGGCGAAATACGACCTTGGATGAAAATGTGCCCAGAAGCAAATTTAACCGTTTCGACGAGACAAACAACTTTCGTGTTGAACATTTTTTGACTCGAGGCCATCTTGAGGGCCGAATCGCTTACACGACCTATCAGACATCACCCACACGAGTGTCTGATGTCCCGAGCCAGTTTTTACTCATGATAGGTTCGCATTGCATCGGCTCCAACTTTTGCATACGAGATCGGAATGAGACGCTTTATATATAAAGATCGATCATTCCTATGATACGAAGACAATCCATATACACACTTTTCTCATATGAGGCTGTCTTGGAGGTATAATCGGCCAAACAGTTCTCCGCATAGAAAATCTAGTACTTCGAGCACAACTTCGCCTCTCTAGATGAGATCAGATGGTGATGGCCCGAACTTTAAAGATGTTTATGTCGATGATACATAACTTGTTCATGTAAATCACTTCTTCATTTGAGACAATCTTAATTGCGTTTCATACCATGCCAAAATCTGATGTCAACATAATGGAGAAAAACCGGTCAGATCTAGTAGGTCACGATCCTGCTACTAACCAACAACTGGAAGCTGGCGCAGTGGTTAGCAGCGCTATTGTTCCCCCGCACGACTAGGGTTCGATTCCTGGGGCTTCCCATTTCTTATCCATTTTCTTCAATCTGTGCCCTAAAATGGGCCGACCCGACATGGTTTACTCAACGCGAGAGGTCGCTGTTGGCTCGCGTAAGACGAGAAATAGTCGCCGCGGGCATTTCCTCGAAATCACTAATTGAGTAGTACTTCTTGCAAAGTTCACTCTCACCTCCCCATGTTGTGACAAGTGGCAGGCCGCATGTGTGCCACTTGTCGCAATTTGGGAGTTTTCCCTTTTTTCGTGGATCTGTTTATTTGAAATGTTTTATTTTTTAAACTGTGCGTCCAAATCTCGAATTGTATTGACCGTTGGATTCCTTGCATTGAGATCTTCAAAACTAGATCTCATGTTGGTAGGTTTTAACCAATATTTTTTCATAAAAAAACGGACGAACAACCCGAACTGGAAGCACGGTTTTTTCTCTTTCCAAAAGAGGCACGGTCGTGTCTCTCGCAAAAGCACAATTTTTCCTCTTGCGGAAGCAAATTCATGCCTCTCACGGGAGAAAAAAAAAACAGAAAACACGTTTCTTTTTTCTTCCGAGAGGCACGGCCGTGCCTCTCGCGAAAGCACAGCCGTGCCTCTCGCAGAAGCAAAACCATGCCTGTCATTGAAGAAAAAAAATAGAAAATATGTTTTTTTCCTTTTCCGAGAGGCATGGCCGTGCCTCTCCCGGAAGCAAAACCGTACTTCTCACGAAAGGAAGAAAAAAGAAAACGCATTTTTTCCGTTTACGAGAGGCACGGCGGTGCCTTTCGCGAAAACACAATCGTGCCTCTCGCAAAAACACAACTGTGCCTCTTGCGGAAGTAAAACAACAGAAAAGCGGTTTTTTCATTTTCAAAAGGCACGGACATGCCTCTCGCGAAAGCAAAATCGTGCCTCTCACGAAAGCAAAAGAAAAAAGAAAACGCTTTTTTCGCGCAATTTTTTTTCCAAATTTTTCTTTGGTCCGAAAGCTATGGAAGAATGGTGGAAAACCAAAAAGTTGAAAAAATCAGTTTAGAAGCCGATAATGCGTGCGAAAAAAAACAAAATTTGGAGGAAGCACCGTGACCACCGTGCAAATCGCCAACTAGGCCATCCCCTCTAAGCGTGTAGCAGGAGAAACCTCTTCCCTGTTTTGCTTCCCACCAGTTTTTTTTTTGTTTTCTCCTAGCACTGTCTTGTTTGGTTTTTTATTTTTCATTTTTCTTTATTCCGTATTCTTTACCTTTTCTATATTTCTATATTTTTATTTTCTTTATTATTTTTCAAAATTCAAGAAATATTTCGATTTTGATGAAAATTTTGAAACAAATTGGTTAACTTTTACTAAAAATCAGTCTTTTTTCAAAATTGATGAAGGTTTTTTCAAAATCAGTGAACCATTTTTCAAATTGATGAACTACTTTTCAATTTTTTTTTTCAAATTTATGTTGTTTTTAAAATTGGTGAACTTTTTTTTTGAAAACCAATGAACCCTTTCATATGTGCGAAGTTTTGTTTCCAAATTGTTGAACTTTTTTAAATGTCTGTGATCTTTTTCCATATTCGTGAAACCTCTTTAAAAAAAACCTTTAACTGTTTTCAGTTCATGAACTTTTTTCTAATGCATGAACTTTTTCGAATTGGTTTTTTGCAAGTTTTTGGATTTTTTTCTTTTTTTTTTCTTTTTTCAACAGTTGTTCAGCAGTAGTGACCATTTTTTCTCGAGTGAGCGGCCACACTGGTGTGCCGGACGATGCAAGCGCCCGCTCGATTGGCGCAAAGAGTGTCATTGCTTCATAGCCCTGCCCCAGGGGCGCGGCTATAGCTTGCTTCACGCGAGATGGATTCCAGCTCTGCCCGAGGGATCCCCATACTGGGCCGGAACAACTCGCGTGAGGCCATACCCTCATTTTTTTTCTTGGTTTTCTTACTTTTTTGTTTTCATTTTGTGCTTCTTCTTATACTTCCAAATATTCCAAATAAGTATACTGAAAAAATAGTTTACATAAACATTTGACAAAAATGTTAACTAAACAATTTAAATATGTTAAATGTGTATATAGATTTTTTTTCTCATACATACAAAAAATGTATAGAAAAATACAAAGTGTATGTAAAAAATGTTAATGAAGAATTTGGCAAAAATGTTGGCCAAGTATTTAAAAAAATGTTAATCAAACATTTTAAAATTTTAAATGTGTATACAAAAAATATTGACCATATATTAAAAAATGTTTTTCTTGTGTTTAAAATGTTTATTAAGCATTTATAAAAATGTTCAAAATGTATATAAAAAATGTTAATCATGTATTCAAAAAATGTTAAACTTGTATTTGAAAAAAATGATCAAGCTTTTTCAGAATGTTGACTATCTAAATGAATAATATTAAACTTGTATTTAAAAAATATTAAAGATGGATTATAAAACGTATTTGATATATAAAAGTAATGAAAAAATGTGTGGCAAAAGTAGGCACCAAGTTTTTGATAAATGTTAATCATGGACTTCAAAAACATTAAACATGTATATTAAAAATAGTTCTGATGTATACATTTTTTTTAAAAAAAAATTACTTTTTTTTGCGAATACGCAAAGATTGTGTATCATTGCATTGATAGGAGGGGTGAAAAAAAAACAAAGGGTGATTGCTACAGCGACCACGTGTACACAAATCGGCGCGGGCTCAAGTAGCAGGAGCGGTTGGGGTAGGGGCTGCTGGTCCCCGATACATCAAGCTAGAGCGTATCTCTCAGAGATCATGATTGCCAAGCTGTTGGTGTCGGCGCTAGCCCATAGGCGAGCATCTTCCTGAATAGACCCAAGCAGACTAGCGATGGAGGGGTGCTGCTGGTCGAAGACACACCCATTCTGGTGTTTCCAGATTGCCCAGGCGGTGAGGGCAATGATGGAGTTTAGCCCCTTCCGTAGAGCAGCTGGCGATGTGGAACATGCGTCGATCCACCATTCCGCAAAAGTCGTGTCCGGGCCTGGGATCGTAGTAGTCGATCTGCACCAAGAGAGAACCTCATGCCAAATTTGGCGGGAGAAAGGGCAAGCAACAAACATGTGGTGCATGTCCTCGGTGGCCTGGTCACAAAGCGCGCACCGGTCGTTGTGAGGTAAACCACGACGGGCGAGGCGATCAGTTGTTTAGCACCGATTGTCGGTGTCAAAACCGGCGGATCTCGGGTAGGGGGTCCCGAACTATGCGTCTAGGCCGGATGGTAACAGGAGGCAAGGGACACGATGTTTTACCCAGGTTCGGGCCCTCTTGATGGAGGTAAAACCCTACGTCCTGCTTGATTAATATTGATGATATGGGTAGTACAAGAGTAGATCTACCACGAGATCAGAGAGGCTAAACCCTAGAAGCTAGCCTATGGTATGATTGTTCTTCTGTATGTCGTCCTACGGACTAAAACCCTCCAGTTTATATAGACACCGGAGAGGGTTAGGGTTGCACAAAGTCAGTTACAACGGTAGGAGATCTACATATCCGTATCGCCAAGCTTGCCTTCCACGCCAAGGAAAGCCCCTTCCGGACACGGGACGAAGTCTTCAATCTTGTATCTTCATAGTCCAGGAGTCCGGCTGAAGGTATAGTCCGGCTATCCGAACACCCCCTAATCCAGGATTCCCTCAGTAGCCCCCGAACCAGGCTTCAATGACGATGAGTCCGGCGCGCAGATTGTCTTCGGCATTGCAAGGCGGGTTCTCCTCCAAATTCCGTGTACCTATTGAATAAAGTCCGGTTTCTTGTAGATGTTGCGCTCCTTGGCTTCTACGCCCAATAATGGCCATTTCCCACGTGTCAAACGAATATGAAAAGTCTGAATGTTTTTACATTCACACCCCTAGCCGCGTAAATGAGCCGCCCTATTTAAGGGGACGAGGATTTAGATCCAAACCACATCTTCCCCCCTTCGCGAGTGTTCATCAGAGCGCATCCGACAAAGGTCCATTCCACCATGGCCAACCATCGCAACTCCTCCTTTCGCCCTTCCAGCCCTCAGCCTGGATATTGGGAGAGATGCTCCACCCCGCATAGCGAGCTAGTGACGCTCCAGACCAAGGGATTTCTTCCCCCGGCCTATATGATCCCGGTTCGAGCCGGTCTTGCCATCTATAACGGCGGAAAGCAAGCGGAGAGTGCCCCCAATCCCTCCAAAGGAGAGCGAGTATGCCTTGTCCCTTATTTAATAAGGGGGCTCGGGTTTCCAATCCATCCATTTCTCCGGGGGCTGCTGGAGTTCTACGGCCTCCAGCTACACAATCTCACGCCTGCCTCCGTATTGCATATCGCGGGCTTCGTAGCCCTCTACGAGCTGTTTTTGGGTGTCAAGGCTCATTTCAGGCTATGGAAAAGGTTATTCTGCCTTGTGCCCCGCTCTAAGGAGGGGTCAATGTATCAAGTGGGCGGAGCCGAAGTGTGGCGCATCGCCGGGACCGGATATCTGTCCGGAACCCCAAAGAAGGCGTCCGAAGATTGGCCCTCGGAATGGTTTTATATAGAAGACGTCCCGGTGCCGGATCCTGTCCGGATCGGCCTCCCTGAATTCAACAGTGCTCCCTTAAAGAAGCGCCTAAGATGGCGTCCACGGAGCCCTCAGAGGGAAAGTGGCAGGGACATCATTTACCTGATGGGCCGAATAAGATTGTTAGCCCATTCCGGACTAACCATGATCGGGGTTATGGCCGAATGCATCATGCGGGGGGTGCAGCCGCTTCAGTATAGAAGCCACCCCATGTGGGACTTCAACAGGGAGGACGCCGCCACTCGCTACGGTCGTAAGGGGCCGGATTCAGCTGCCGCTCTACTAAAGATCTTGTCCACTTTGTATAAGGGAGAAGAGGAGGAATTTCTCCGCGTCAACCCACAGGGTGGGTTCTCTATGCACAATCCCCCAAGCTGGGTAAGCGGTCGCATTTACTTGCCCATCCGTTTTGTATTCCCATTGTTAAATATTCAGTCTGACGACTTCAACACAGGAACTGCGCCAGGCTGTTAAGGAAATAAGTAGCCCTCCTCCACAACCCGAGGACCCAGGACGGTCCCTCGACCCGACCTCTGAAGAGGATCCAGACATATCTGTGGAGCTGATTGATGGAGTGTTCCATCAATTGAGCAAGGAAAACGCCTTGGTGGCCATTATGGCCGATTACCCAGGGCTAATCCCGGCCTCCCAGGTAACTGAGATCGAAGTCCCAGTACCCGAATAGGTGTCCGCTCTCTCGTGTTTTCAGTTTCCTGATTACGACCGAACTTTGCAGGGGAGGTTTTTGAGGCGGAAGGCCGAACCCGCAGCGACAAGCCAACGAGGGGCCGCAGGGCCCCGTGGGCAGAAAAGAAGTGCAGTCCGGACCGAGGCGTCAGCGCAAAGGTATGGCGCGCCCCCTTATCCCAGGTGTTATACCTTCGAGGCACATTGACACTCGTGCTCTCTTCAGGACAAAGAGACCTCGCCGGACTATATCCGGAGAGGCTGCCAATCGCGCCTCCACCAGCCAGGCTCCAAAGCCTGGTCCGGAGGCGGAGGTGAACACAAGGCGCGCGCCAGACGTTCCTCCGACGGAGGATGTGGACGGATTGTCTGCCACCAACTCTGAGGTGGAGAGTGCCATGAACCACAGGCGTCGCCGGACAATTCTTCGCAACGCTTGTTTCTCCCAAGGGGCGTTAGATGCCTTCAACTCGGGAGATGCGTACCTCCGTGCCGCTCAAAATGGTCTAGACAGAGCCACGGAGCAATATGTAAAAGACATACGGGTAAGAAATTTTTGGTAATTATATATATACCAGTAGCCCCCGAGACTTGAAACAGTTAGAATAACTGATTTAAGAATCATTTGTTATGCAGGTTCTTATAGAAAAGAATTTCCTACTGTCCAAGGAGCTGGAAGAGTGCAAAGCCCAACTTGAGGCCGCACTAGCCGCGGCAGGGGAGCCCAAGGAGACCCCCTCTGGTAATATACACTTCGAAAGATAAGTATTTTGCGAAGCACGGCATGGGTGCGAATCTGACAAATGAAATTGCAGGTGGCGCCGGATTGAATCCGGAAAGGAAACACCTCCTACGCCAGTTAAAGGCTGGTGAGAAGGTGCTCAAAGGTGAGTCGGGAGAAGAACGATCTCCAAGATGCCAAAACCAAGCTGGGCGTCGAGCTGAAAGATGTTCGTGCCCAGCTGTCAGACTCCGTTAAGGAGAATCAGCGGCTTTGGCGCGGCATATTTAGTAAGTGCTTGAACGAACCTTTGAAATAAAGTTCGGCGGGGAAGTCGACTAACAGAACAATGTCTGTAGGTGTGCTAACAGGTCATCCTGCAGAGGAGATGCCCGGTTCTACGAGTGACCTTCTTCCCGAGCTCTCGCAACTGCTCGATCAAGTTCGGCAGGCGATGCAAGGCGTCGCCCAGGCCCTGTGGCCATCCATCTCCATGCACGAAGGTCTTGGAGAGCTTGCGGAGAAGCTAAAGGGAGCACGGCGGTGCTTCCGATTGTGGAAGATATCGGCCTGCCGTCAAGGCGCTAGGGAGGCCTGGGCTATGGTGAAGACGCGGTACACAAAGGCTGACCCCAACCACATGGCCGAGGTCGGTCCTGTGGGGCCCGATGGGAAGGAGATCCCTGTAAACTTAGTATACGTCCAAGTAGAATTGGCCGCAAAGTATTCCCAGCAGGACTGCAAATTAGACAGCATGTTAGATGGTATTGAAGAGGAATACAATCAGTCAGAATGACTATGTAATTTAATTGACATTTATAATGCCTTCTAGCCGGATTGTAGATCGTTTGTCATGGCCGACCTTTTCGCTTCAGCCTCGGGACCTGACGGTCCGGAGTGTGTCCGAATTCTCATGCGGTTATATAAGAACCGGGGAATGCATGGAGACCAGGCGTAGGGGTCATTAGTGCGTGAACAGACAAGTGACCGACTAGTTATGTTATATTACATGGTTAGTAAGAAACATCTTCCAGGGAGAATAGTTCCGTTAGGGGTTCCTTTCCCTGGGAGGCATGCCCTAAAGTGCATGCCCATTCTGCGAAAAAGACGCAGGAAAAAGCATCTGGGGGCGCATAAATAAATAAGTGAAAAGATCATCTTTTAGGTCACCGACCGAGTATTCCCTTAAGAACGCTAGCTTTCGGCTTCACCCAGTCTGAGGTACACATCCGGATGATCCGGCAGTAACAATCGCAGAGGTGCTCCCTTTACCGCCTAGCCGAATAATCGAGAACGTAGGGGTAAGCACAGGAGCCAGGCAACCCAGCTTGGCAAAAACTTAAGTCATATCGATGCATATAATTGTGAAATAAAAGGTACATGCGGAAGTGTAACACATGTGTTGGGCATGAAGCCCGTATAAATAAGCTTCTGTTAAAAGAAGCCCCCAGGTTTAATGAGTGCGAATAGCACGTCATTTGATGAGCCTTTAAAGGTTATAAGAGAAAGGAAGGGGTGAATGGGAGAAATGTAAGAAAGACAGTATATATAAAAAATGGACAGAGGAAGGAGACGAACATAGAGTCCGGCGCTAGGCATAGAATCTTCGGAGATGGGTTGCGTTCCATGGGTTCGGCTCGAGTCGGTTATCCGATGCATCTCGCAGGCGGTACGCTCCACCAGTCAGGACTTGGTCAATTATGAAGGGACCTTCCCACTTGGGCTTGAGTTTCTCCTTTTTCTTGTCCGGCAGGCGTAGAACTAATTCGCCAACGTTGTAATTCTTGGCCCGTACTTCTCTGCTCTGGTATCTTCGAGCCTGCTGTTGATAGAATGCGGAACGGGCTTTTGCCACGTCGCGCTCCTCCTCCAATGCATCCAAACTGTCCTGCCGATCGAGCTCGGCTTCTCTTTCTTCGTACATGCACACTCGAGGTGAGTCATGAATTATGTCGCAAGGCAAAACTGCCTCTGCGCCGTACACCATAAAGAATGGTGTGTATCCGGTGGTGCGATTCAGCGTGGTCCACATCCCCTAGAGTATGGAGTCAAGCTCCTCTACCCAGTGCGTGTTAGATTCCTTGAGGGACCGCACTAATCTGGGTTTGATGCCGCTCATGATAAGACCATTTGCACGTTCGACCTGGCCGTTAGTTTGTGGGTGATAGACGGAAGCATAATCGAGCTTGATGCCCATGTTTTTGCACCAGAGTTTTACCTCGTCGGCTGTGAAGTTCGTGCCGTTATCGGTGATGATGCTGTGGGGGACGCCGTAACGGTGTACAACCCCGGATATAAAGTCTATCACTGGTCCGGATTCGGCCGTCTTAACAGGCTTGGCTTCTATCCATTTGGTGAACTTATCCACCATGACCAGTAAGTATTTTTGCTTGTGGGTTCCGCCTTTAAGGGGTCCAACCATGTCAAGCCCCAGACCGCGAAGGGCCAAGTAATGGGGATAGTTTGGAGGGCGGTGGGTGGCATATGGCTTTGGTTTGCAAAGAGCTGGCAGCCGGTGCATCGTTGTACTAAGTCTTGAGCGTCTGCCCGGGCCGTCGGCCAATAAAAGCCTGTACGGAAGGCCTTGCTTACAAGGGACCGAGCTGCAGCGTGATGACCGCCGAGTCCGGCATGAATTTCAGCCAGGAGGTTCCGCCCCTCCTCTTCGGAGATGCACCTTTGAAGGACTCCGGTAGTGCTTTCTTATAAAGCTCTCCTGCGTGGACTCTGTAGGCTTTGGATCGCCGCACTATGCAGCGTGCCTCATTTTGGTCCTCGGAGAGTTCCTGCCTAGTAAGGTAGGCGAGGAATGGTTCTGTCCACGGGGCGATGACGGCCATTATTGTAGGGGAACGTAGCAGAATTTTAAATTTTTTTCTAGGCATCACCAAGATCAATCTATGGAGTCATCTAGCAACGAGGGAGAGAGGAGTGCATCTACATACCCTTGTAGATCACGAGCGGAAGCGTTCAAGAGAACGGGGTTGATGGAGTCGTACTCGACGTGATTCAAATCACCGATGACCTAGTGCCGAACGGACGACACCTCCGCGTTCAACACACGTACGGTTGGGAGACATCTCCTCCTTCTTGATCCAGCAAGGGGGAAGGAGAGGTTGATGAAGATCCAGCAGCACGACGGCGTGGTGGTGGAAGCAACGGTGATCTCGGCAGGGCTTCGCCAAGCGCTGGGAGATGGAGGAGTGTCACGGGATGGAGAGGGAGAGGCCAGGGGCTTGGGTGCGCAGCCCTCCCCCCCCCACTATATATAGGGTGCCTAGGGGTGGGGGCGCTGGCCCTAGGAGATCCAATCTCCTAGGGGGGGGGGGCGGCGGCCAAGGGGGTGCCTTGCCCCCCAAGGCAAGGGTGGCGCCCCCACCCCTAGGGTTTCTAACCCTAGGCGCAGGGGGAGGCCCAAGGGGGGCGCACCAGCCCACTAGGGGCTGGTTCCCCTCCCACTTCAGCCCATGGAGCCCTCCGGGATAGGTGGCCCCACCCGGTGGACCCCTGGGACCCTTCTAGTGGTCCCGGTACAATACCGGTGACCCCGAAACCTTCCCGAAGGCCGAAACTGGACTTCCTATATATAAATCTTTACCTCCGGACCATTCCGGAACTCCTCGTGACGTCCGAGATCTCATCCGGGACTCCAAACAACTTACGGGTTACCGTGTGCTAATATCTCTACAACCCCAGCGTCATCGAACCTTAAGTGTGTAGACCCTACGGGTTCGGGAGACATGCAGACATGACCGAGAAGCCTCTCCGGTCAATAACCAACAGCGGTATCTGGATACCCATGTTGGCTCCCACAAGCTCCACGATGATCTCATCGGATGAACCACGATGTCGAGGATTCAATCAATCCGTATACAATTCCCTTTGTCAATCGGTACGTTACTTGCCCGAGACTCGATCGTCGGTATCCCAATACCTTGTTCAGTCTCGTTACCGGCAAGTCACTTTACTCATATCGTAATGCATGATCCCGTGATCAATCACTTGATCACTTTGAGCTCATTATGATGATGCATTACCGAGTGGGCCCAGAGATACCTCTCTGTCATACGGAGTGACAAATCCCAGTCTCAATTCGTGCCAACCCAACAGACACTTTCAGAGATACCTGTAATGTACCTAGGTCGGGCCTGACGCATTGGGTATGACTCCTAGGTCGGTAATGAACTCCTTCACCCAGACTGCTTCTTGTGCTGCCTCCGAGGCTGCCATGTACTCCGCTTCACATGTAGATCCCGCCACAATGCTTTGCTTGCAACTGCACCAACTTACTGCCCTACCATTCAAAATATACACGTATCCGGTTTGTGACTTAGAGTCATCCAGATCTGTGTCGAAGCTAGCATCGATGTAACCCTTTACGACGAGCTCTTCGTCACCTCCATAAACGAGAAACATTTCCTTAGTCCTTTTCAGGTACTTCAGGATATTCTTGACCGCTGTCCAGTGTTCCATGCCGGGATTACTTTGGTACCTTCCTACCAAACTTACGGCAAGGTTTACATCAGCTCTGGTACATAGCATAGCATACATGATAGACCCTATGGCCGAGGCATAGGGGACGACACTCATCTTTTCTCTATCTTCTGCTGTGGTCGGGCATTGAGCCGTGCTCAATCTCGTACCTTGCAATACAGGCAAGAACCCCTTCTTTGACTGATCCATTTTGAACTTCTTCAATATCTTGTCAAGGTACGTACTCTGTGAAAGACCAATGAGGCGTCTCGATCTATCTCTATAGATCTTGATGCCTAATATATAAGCAGCTTCTCCAAGGTCCTTCATTGAAAAACACTTGTTCAAGTAGGCCTTTATGCTTTCCAAGAATTCTATATCATTTCCCATCAACAATATGTCATCCACATACAATACGAGAAATGCTACAGAGCTCCCACTCACTTTCTTGTAAATGCAGGCTTCTCCATAAGTCTGCATAAACCCAAACGCTTTGATCATCTCATCAAAGCGAATGTTCCAACTCCGAGATGCTTGCACCAGACCATAAATCGAGCGTTGGAGCTTGCACACCTTGTCAACATTCTTAGGATCGACAAAACCTTCCGGCTGCATCATATACAATTCTTCCTTAAGGAAACCATTAAGGAATGCCGTTTTGACGTCCATTTGCCATATCTCATAATCATAGAATGCGGCAATTGCTAACATGATTCGGACGGACTTCAGCTTCGCTACAGGTGAGAAAGTCTCATCGTAGTCAACCCCTTGAACTTGTCGATAACCCTTAGCGACAAGCCGAGCTTTATAGATGGTCACATTACCATCCGCGTCTGTCTTCTTCTTAAAGATCCATTTATTTTCTATGGCTCGCCGATCAATGGGCAAGTCAGTCAAAGTCCATACTTCGTTTTCATACATGGATCCTATCTCGGATTTCATGGCTTCCAGCCATTTGTCGGAATCCGGGCCCGCCATCGCTTCTTCATAGTTCGAAGGTTCACCGTTGTCTAACAACATGATTTCCATGACAGGGTTGCCGTACCACTCTGGTGCGGAACGTGTCCTTGTGGACCTACGAAGTTTAGTAGCAACTTGATCTGAAGTTTCATGATCATCATCATCAACTTCCTCTCTAGTCGGTGCAGGCACCTCAAGAACATTTTCTTGAGCTACGCCACTTACCGGTTCAAGAGGTAATACTTCATCAAGTTCTACCTTCCTCCCACTTATTTCTTTCAAGAGAAACTCTTTCTCTAGAAAGGACCCATTCTTGGCAACAAAGATCTTGCCTTCGAATCTGAGGTAGAAGGTATACCCAATAGTTTCTTTAGGGTATCCTATGAAGACGCATTTTTCCGACTTGGGTTCGAGCTTTTCAGGTTGAAGTTTCTTGACATAAGCATCGCATCCCCAAACTTTTAGAAACGACAGCTTAGGTTTCTTCCCAAACCATAATTCATACGGTGTCGTCTCAACGGATTTCGACGGAGCCCTATTTAAAGTGAATGCGGCAGTCTCTAAAGCATAGCCCCAAAATGATAGCAGTAAATTGGTAAGAGACATCATAGATCGCACCATATCTAATAGAGTGCGATTACGACGTTCGGACACACCATTACGCTGAGGTGTTCCAGGCGGCGTTAGTTGTGAAATTATTCCACATTTTCTTAAGTGTGTGCCAAATTCGTGACTCAAGTATTCTCCCCCATGATCTGATCGCAAGAACTTGATTTTCCTGTCACGTTGATTCTCAACCTCACTCTGAAATTCCTTGAACTTTTCAAAGGTCTCAGACTTGTGTTTCATTAAGTAGACATACCCATATCTACTCAAGTCATTAGTGAGGGTGAGAACATAACGATAGCCACCGCGAGCCTCAACACTCATTGGACCGCACACATCAGTATGTATGATTTCCAATAAGTTGGTTGCTCGCTCCATTGTTCCTGAGAACGGAGTCTTGGTCATTTTACCCATGAGGCATGGTTCGCACGTGTCAAATGATTCGTAATCAAGAGACTCTAAAAGTCCATCTGCATGGAGCTTCTTCATGCGTTTGACACCTATGTGACCAAGGCAACAGTGCCACAAGTATGTGGGACTATCATTATCAACCTTACATCTTTTGGTATTCACACTATGAATATGTGTAGCATTACGCTCGAGATTCATTAAGAATAAACCATTCACCATCGGAGCATGACCATAAAACATATCCCTCATATAAATAGAACAACCATTATTCTCGGATTTAAATGAGTAGCCATCTCGAATTAAACGAGATCCTGATACAATGTTCATGCTCAAAGCTGGCACTAAATAACAATTATTGAGGTTTAAAACTAATCCCGTAGGTAAATGTAGAGGTAGCGTGCCGACGACGATCACATCGACCTTGGAACCATTCCCGACGCGCATCGTCACCTCGTCCTTCGCCAGTCTCCGCTTATTCCGCAGCTCCTGCTTTGAGTTACAAATGTGAGCAACCACACCGGTATCAAATACCCAGGAGCTACTACGAGTACTGGTAAGGTACACATCAATTACATGTATATCACATATACCTTTCGTGATGCCGGCCTTCTTGTCCGCTAAGTATTTGGGGCAGTTCCGCTTCCAGTGACCACTTCCCTTGCAATAAAAACACCCAGTCTCGGGCTTGGGTCCATTCTTTGGCTTCTTCTCGGCAGCTTGCTTACCGGGCGCGGCAACTCCCTTGCCATCATTCTTGAAGTTCTTCTTACCCTTGCCTTTCTTGAACTTAGTGGTTTTATTCACCATCAACACTTGATGTTCCTTTTTGACTTCTACCTCTGCTGATTTCAGCATTGCAAATACTTCAGGAATGGTCTTTTCCATCCCCTGCATATTGAAGTTCATCACAAAGCTCTTGTAGCTCGGTGGAAGCGACTGAAGGATTCTGTCAATGACCGCGTCATCCGGGAGATTAACTCCCAGCTGAGTCAAGCGGTTATGCAACCCAGACATTTTGAGTATGTGCTCGCTGACAGAACTATTTTCCTCCATCTTATAGCTGAAGAACTTGTCGGAGACTTCATATCTCTCGACCCGGGCATGAGCTTGAAAAACCATTTTCAGCTCTTCGAACATCTCATATGCTCCGTGTCTCTCAAAACGCTTTTGGAGCCCCGGTTCTAAGCTGTAAAGCATGCCGCACTGAACGAGGGAGTAATCATCAGCACGTGTCTGCCAAGCGTTCATAACGTCTTGGTTCTATGGGACGGGTGCGTCACCTAGCAGTGCTTCGAGGACATAATCTTTCTTGGCAGCTATGAGGATGATCCTCAGGTTCCGGACCCAGTCCGTATAGTTGCTGCCATCGTCTTTCATCTTGGTTTTCTCTAGGAACACGTTGAAGTCGAGGACAACGTGGGCCATTTGATCTACAAGACATATTGTAAAGATTTTAGACTAAGTTCATGATAATTAAGTTCATCTAATCAAATTATTAAATGAACTCCCACTCAGATAGACATCCCTCCAGTCATCTAAGTATAACATGATCCGAGTTAACTAGGCCGTGTCCGATCATCACGTGAGACGGACTAGTCAACATCGGTGAACATCTTCATGTTGATCGTATCTTCTATATGACTCATGCTCGACCTTTCGGTCTTCTGTGTTCCGAGGCCATGTCTGTACATGCTAGGCTCGTCAAGTCAACCTAAGTGTACTGCGTGTGTAAATCTGTCTTACACCCGTTGTATTCAAACGTTAGAATCTATCACACCCGATCATCACGTGGGGCTTCGAAACAACGAACCTTCGCAATGGTGCACAGTTAGGGGGAACACTTTCTTGAAATTATTACGAGGGATCATCTTATTTAAGCTACCGTCGTTCTAAGCAAATAAGATGTAAAACATGATAAACATCACATGCAATCAAATTGTGACATGATATGGCCAATATCATTTGCTCCTTTGATCTCCATCTTCGGGGCTCCATGATCATCGTTGTCACCGGCATGACACCATGATCTCCATCATCATGATCTCCATCATCGTGTCTTCTTGAAGTTGTCTCATCATCTATTACTTCTACTACTATGGCTAACACTTTAGCAATAAAGTAAAGTAATTACATGACGTTTATGTTGACACGCAGGTCATAAATAAATAAAGACAACTCCTATGGCTCCTGCCGGTTGTCATACTCATCGACATGCAAGTCGTGATTCCTATTACAAGAACATGATCAATCTCATACATCACATATATCATTCATCATTCATCACAACCTTTGGCCATATCACATCACAAAACACTTGTTGCAAAAACAAGTTAGACGTCCTATAATTGTTGTTGCAAGTTTTTACGTGGCTGCTATAGGTTTCTAGCAAGAACGTTTCTTACCTACGCCAAAACCACAACGTGAATTGCCAATTTCTATTTACCCTTCATAAGGACCCTGTTCATCGAATCCGATCCGACTAAAGTGGGAGAGACAGACACCCGCCAGCCACCTTATGCAACTAGTGCATGTCAATCGGTGGAACCGGTCTCACGTAAGCATACGTGTAAGGTTGGTCCGGGCCGCTTCATCCCACGATGCCGCCGAATCAAGATAAGACTAGTAATGGCAAGCAAATTGACAATATCGACGCCCACAACTACTTTGTGTTCTACTCGTGCATAGTAACTACGCATAGACCTAGCTCATGATGCCACTGTTGGGGAACGTAGCAGAATTTTAAAAAATTTCTACGCATCACCAAGATAAATCTATGGAGTCATCTAGCAATGAGGGAGAGAGGAGTGCATCTACATACCCTTGTAGATCACGAGCGGAAGCATTCAAGAGAACGGGGTTGATGGAGTCGTACTCGACGTGATTCAAATCACCGATGACCTAGTGCCGAACGGACGGCACCTCCGCGTTCAACACACGTATGGTTGGGAGACGTCTCCTCCTTCTTGATCCAGCAAGGGGGAAGGAGAGGTTGATGAAGATCCAGCAGCACGACGGCGTGGTGGTGGAAGCAACGGTGATCTCGGCAGGGCTTCGCCAAGCGCTGGGAGATGGAGGAGTGTCACGGGAGGGAGAGGGAGAGGCCAGGGGCTTGGGTGCGCAGCCCTCCCTCCCCCCCGCTATATATAGGGTGCCTAGGGGGGGCGTCGGGGGGCGGCGGCCAAGGGGGTGCCTTGCCCCCCAAGGCAAGGGTGGCGCCCCCACCCCTAGGGTTTCTAACCCTAGGCGCAGGGGGTGGCCCAAGGGGGGGCGCACCGGCCCACTAGGGGCTGGTTCCCCTCCCACTTCAGCCCATGGGGCCCTCCAGGATAGGTGGCCCCACCCGCTGGACCCCCGGGACCCTTCTGGTGGTCCCAGAAACAATACCGGTGACCCCGAAACCTTCCCGAAGGCCGAAACTGGACTTCCTATATATAAATCTTTACCTCCAGACCATTTCGGAACTCCAAGTGACGTCCGGGATCTCATTCGGGACTCCGAACAACTTTTGGGTTACCGTGTGCTAATATCTCTACAACCCTAGCGTCATCGAACCTTAAGTGTGTAGACCCTACGGGTTCGGGAGACATGCAGACATGACCGAGAAGCCTCTCCGGTCAATAACCAACAGCGGGATCTGGATACCCATGTTGGCTCCCACAAGCTCCACGATGATCTCATCGGATGAACCACGATGTCGAGGATTCAATCAATCCGTATACAATTCCCTTTGTCAATCGGTACGTTACTTGCCCGAGACTCGATCGTCGGTATCCCAATACCTTGTTTAGTCTCGTTACCGGCAAGTCACTTTACTCATACCGTAATGCATGATCCCGTGATCAATCACTTGATCACTTTGAGCTCATTATGATGATGCATTACCGAGTGGGCCCAGAGATACCTCTCCGTCATACGGAGTGACAAATCCCAGTCTCGATTCGTGCCAACCCAACAGACACTTTCGGAGATACCTATAATGTACCTTTATAGTCACCCAGTTACGTTGTGACGTTTGGCACACCCAAGGCACTCCTACGGTATCCGGGAGTTGCACAATCTCATGGTCTAAGGAAATGATACTTGACATTCAGAAAAGCTACAACAAACGAACTACACGATCTTTGAGCTAAGCTTAGGGTTGGGTCTTGTCCATCACATCATTCTCCTAATGATGTGATCCCGTTATCAATGACATCTAATGTCCATAGTCAGGAAACCATGACTATCCTTTGATCAACGAGCTAGTCAACTAGAGGCTCACTAGGGACATGTTGTGGTCTATGTATTCACACATGTATTACGATTTCCGGATAACACAATTATAGCACGAACAATAGACAATTATCATGAACAAAGAAATATAATAATAACCATTTTATTATTGCCTCTAGGGCATATTTCCAACAATTATTACGTGGGCTGAAGGTGTTATTTCATTGGCAGAGCCTCCGATTGTGTCAGAATGTTCGGTGTCGGGCAGTGCGGTTGGGTCCGGGCTGTTATTGTTCGGCTCCCCTTCCCTTACTACAGATGGCTTGAACAACCTTTCCAGGAAGATGTTGGGGGGGGGACTACATCGCGTTTTGCGCTGATGCGTGCCAGGACATCTGCCGCCTGATTATTTTCCCGGGCTATATGGTGAAATTCAAGCCGCTCGAACTGAGCTGACATTTTTAGGACAGCGTTGCGGTAAGCTGCCATTTTTGGATCCTTGGCATCAAAGTCTCCATTTATTTGGGATATTGCGAGGTTCGAGTCCCTGCGCACCTCTAGGCGTTGCATGCCCATGGATACTGCCATCCGGAGACCATGTAAGAGGGCCTCATATTCAGCTGCATTGTTGGAGTCCGTGTACATAATCTGGAGTACGTATTGAACTGTGTCTCCTGTGGGGGACGTCAAAACGACGCCAGCCCCCAGTCCGGCCAACATCTTGGAGCCGTCGAAATGCATGATCCAATTTGGATATGTGCCGTACTCTTTAGGGAGTTTGGCCTCCGTCCATTCTGCGACGAAGTCGGCCAAGACTTGCGACTTGATGGCTCGCCGTGGCTTATAAGTTATGTCGAACGGGAGGAGCTCAATGGCCCATTTTGCAATCCGGCCCGTTGCGCCACGGTTGTTTATAATATCATTAAGTGGTACTTCCGAGGCTACTGTTATTGAAAACTCTTGAAAGTAGTGTCGTAGCTTCCGGGATGCCATGAATACCGCGTACGCGATCTTTTGATAATGCGGGTACCGTGATTTGCAGGGAGTGAGGACAGTGGACACATAATAGACTGGCTTTTGAAGGGGGAATTTGTGTCCGTCCGCTTCTCGTTCGACGACGAGCACTGCGCTTACAACCTGATGTGTTGCTGCAATGTATAATAACATTGGTTCGCCAATGTTTGGCGCAGCCAGGACTGAGTTTGTTGCCAGTATGGCTTTTATTTCCTCGAGTCCGGCCGTGGCTGCATCCGTCCATTCGAAGTGTTCGGTGCGCCGAAGGAGGCGGTAAACACTACAAGAAATATGTCAACTTATGACCTTCTGTCAGTGACCCTCGAAGAATTGGTCATAAATTTATGACCATTTTAGACCAATTGGTCAAAAGCTGTCTGGGGGGCTCTAAACCCTAAACCATAACGACCATTTTGGTCAGAAAGGTCATAATTTCATTAGAGGAAATGGTCGTAAAGCTAGTAGCACTGTCCACTGCCTCATGCGTAGCTGATAACGACCAATATAAAATGGTCACTACACTTGAGTTTGAATGAATGAGGATGATTAGGCAGCCACCTTAGCAACCTCGCTTATGTGTCACTGTCTAGGTGTCATTTTTGCTTGAGTTTTAATATTCAACAGATAGACGGGGGACACATTGACAGGCGGGACCCATTTGACAGATGGGGCCGAGCGCTTAATTCGCCCAAAAAAGATGCACGAGGCGGGACTCGAACCCACGACCTCGCGCTTGGTTGGCTCGCATGCTACCCCTGGGCTAGAGAGGGACAGTTGCTCGCATCTGGGAGTTTATCTATACATTATTTAGAACTACGGCTCTCTCGTATCATTGACAAGTGGGACCTTCCGACCAGGTGGCATCGAACAGAGCAACGATTTGCAACACTGACAAGCGGGACCCATTTGACAGGTGGTTGAGCGAGCGTTTAATTCCCTAAAAAATATGCGCTAGCGGGGACTCGAACCCACGACCTCGCGCTGGGTTCGCTCGTTCATTACCGCTGGGCTAGAGAGAGATTGTTGCTAATGTGTGGGTAGTTTTCCATATAGTATATAAAACCACGGCTGTCATGTACCAGTGACAAGTGGGACCTTCCGACCAGGTGGCGGCGGGTGGCATCGAACAGAGCAACACTTAGCGTTTTTCTAGGTCTTCCGACCAGGTGGCGGCGGGCGGCGGCGGAAGCAACCAGGTGACCTCGCCCACGGCCTCGCCGCAGGTGACCTCGCCCACGGCCTCGCCGCAGGTGACCTCGCCCACGGCCTCGCCGCAGGTGACCTCGCCCACGGCCTCGCGGCGGAAGCAACCAGCAGGGGGCGGAGGCAGGGGCGGGGCCGATAGTGGAGGCGGGGGCGGGGCCGGCAGGGGGCGGAGGCGAGGCAGGGCATGGAGGCGGGGGCAGCAGGGGCGTAGGTGACCGACGGTGGTGGGGGCTCGCCGAGCATGGGGGCCGCCGCCGCCGCAAGCACACCTCCCGGTATGCACCCCTCACCTCTTCCCCCCTCTCCTCTCTCGTCACCCGAGCAGTGGGAGATGGATTTCAGTCAGATGTTCTTCAACATAGATGAATTTTGTTGATGCACTGTTAGTAGTTAGGAGATAGCTTGCTTGTTTGGTAGATAATGCATAGATGATTTTTCTTGATGTGCTGTTAGGAATTGTTCAGCTTGTTTGTTAAGAATTCTTCAGGCCTTGTGGTTAGGTAATTAGCATATAAAATTTTCTGGAATTTTAGCTTCCATTACTTCCATCCATTTTCATTAATTAATGTTGATGCACTTAGATTGATTTGCTAAGTTGCAACAATTTGTTGTCTTTGGCAGATGGACAGAAGCTGGATTAGAGAAGGAGTTAGAAAGTTTTCGAAAGAACATATGAAAGGAGTTGATGATTTCATGGCATTTGTTCGGGCAAATTTTCCCAACGATGCTCACATTCTTTGCCCATGTTGTGAATGCCTCAACCGTCCAAGAATGGCTCAAGGAAGAGTGGAAGATTATCTGCTTCTTAATGGGATGTCCAGCACATATGATAGATGGATATATCATGGAGAACCTTTAGACAGACAACCTCAACATTTTGAAGCTGATACAGAGGCCCCTCATATGATGGGTGGTGGTGATGCTGGCATTGATTTCATGGAAAAGGTTTTGCGAGATAATGCTGTTTTGGAGGAAGAGGATGGGCATGAAGATGATAGGATTCCTGACCTATTGAAGGATTTGTACGATGCTGAAGATTGTGCTGATGGACATAAATCATTGTTTGCTGAGGTGTTAGAGGAGGCGAAGCGCGCAGCTCATGAAGGGGGTAAATTTTCAAGATTTACCTTCACCGTGAAGTTACTCCACATCAAGTCTTTCTACCGGATTAGCAATGCCGCATTCAACACAATACTCCGTCTTTTGAGCTTGCAATTCCCTAATAGTTGTGTTCCCAGATCTTATGATGAAGCATTGAGCATAATCCGCAGGCTGGGGTTAGGTTATGTGTCAATACATGTGTGCCCAAATAACTGTGTCTTGTTTCGGAAGGATTTAGCAAAGCATGACAACTGTCCAAAATGCAATGCATCTAGGTGGAAAGATGCTGATGGGAAGAAGTCAATACCGGAGAAGGTACTGAGGCACTTTCCCTTGATACCAAGGCTGCAGCGGATGTTCATCTCGAAGAAATCATCGCGTGAGGTATAGTGGCACAAGCTGAAGCGGCAACCTGTGGACAATGAGCTGAGCCATCCAGCGGATGGAGAGGCATGGAAAGAGTTTGACCATATACATTTTGATTTTGCTGCAGATCCAAGGAACATAAAACTTGGCATTACCACAGATGGGTTTAATCCGTTTGGGAACATGAGCACGTCTTATAGCATGTGGCCAGTTTTTGTGGTGCCGTACAACCTGCCACCATGGGCATTCATGGATCAGTCCAACTTCATGATGTCATTGCTTATCCCGGGTCCAGATTCTCCAGGAAAGGATTTTGATGTCTTTATGGAGCCCCTCGTAGAAGAACTGCTCCAGCTCTGGACTGGTGTACCTACATACGATGCCTTGAGTCCGGAAGAAAAGTTCAATCTACGTGCTGCGATCATATGGTCCATCCATGATTTCCCGGCTCTGCACACTCTGTCTGGGAGGATCACAGCGGGTTATCAGGCTTGTGTCCATTGTGACAAAGACCCTTGCTCAAAGAGAATAAGGAGCAAGATATGCTATATTGGGCACCACCGCTTTCTTCCCCGAAACCATCGCTGGCGAAGAAGCAAAGATTTTAATGGTGAGAATGAAACCCATGACAAGCCAGCTGAGTTCACTAAAGAAGAGCTGGAGCAGCAACTTGAAAAGGTGAAAGATGTGAGACCAGGAAAGCTGGCGAAGAAAAGAAAGCATGAGGAAGGTCAATGTTGGGACCGGAGGTCTTGTTTGTGGGACCTGCCATACTGGGCTGATCTGAAATTAAGGCATAATCTCGATGTAATGCACATTGAGAAAAACATATGCGAGAATCTGCTAGGGACGTTTATGAACATTGAAGGGAAGACAAAGGACACAGTTAGTTCTAGGCTTGATTTGGAGGACATGGGCATAAGAGAAGATTTGCATCTACAGCACAATGAAGATGAAGATTCATTTGAAATTCCACGAGCATGGTATACAATGAATAAAGAACAAAAGCTTGCATTCTGTGAATTCCTAAGAGCGGTGAAATTTCCAGATGGTTATGCTGCTAACCTAGCAAAGTGTGTTACTTCTGATGGATTCAAGCTTTCAGTACTGAAAACCCATGATTGTCACATCCTCCTCCAAAGGATTTTAGCGGCGGGCCTCCGAGGAATCATGCACAAGGATATATATGAAGCAGTTGCTGAGCTGGGAAATTTCTTTAGAGAACTATGCTGCAAAACCCTCAAGTTAACTGTCTTGGAAAGACTTGAAAAAGAAATCCCAATTCTTCTTTGCAAGCTCGAGAAGATTTTCCCTCCAGCTTTCTTCACCGTGATGATCCATTTGGCGGTGCACTTACCCAAAGAGGCAATGCTTAGAGGCCCTGTGCAATACGGTTGGATGTACCCAATCGAAAGAAGGCTGCTTACTTGTAAGCGTTATGTGCGAAACACAGCAAGACCTGAAGGTTCTATTGCTGAAGCATATGTCGTTGACGAGTGCTTGACTTTTTGCTCTAGATACTTTGGTGATGTGGAAACAAGATGGAACCGGCCGGGCAGAAATAGAGAGCGGTCTGATTCACAAAGTGGTGATGTCTCTATTTTCAACCATGGTGTGAACTTTCTTGGAGCCTCACAATACTTGGAGGCTGGTGATGAGTATGACAAGATGGTTTTGTTTGTGCTCAGCAATTGCGCCGAGGTTCTACCATATATCGAGTACGTTATATCTTGTGCACTCATTATATATATTTTTTGCTTGGGTTGGCACCAGCCTAATGTTTTAATTCACATGTTTTGTTGGCATTGTAGGAAATGCAAGGAAGAGTTAAATCAGGAAGAAAGCAATATCAATGTTGATAAAAGGGTTGCCAAGGTGTTTGCTAATTGGTTTAAGAATCATGTGAGATCTTTAGCCACATGTTTTATGTTTTCCGTGTTATTCACCCATTGTTAAATACCATTGTTTGCTAAATGGTTTATTTGTGCAGATTGGAAAGTTGCATGAGGAGAAGAAGGTCAGTGATGATCTATTTGCTTTGGCATGCTTACCGGATAAGCGAGTGAGAGTGTATTCAGCATGCATTGCTAATGGTGTCCGGTACCACACCGTTGACCGCGAGGAAAAAAGGAAGACACAGAATAGTGGAATCGTCACTGAGGGGTCACATGATGGTGAGATCATTGACTTCTATGGTCAGTTGAGAAGCATCGTAGAGTTGCAGTACAACTCTAGTGGAGGCATCCATCGCTCGGTTGTCTTATTTCGCTGTGACTGGTTTGAGCTTGGTAGCAAGAAGAGGAGAGACTCTTTTGTCAAATATGATGGCCACTTCAAAAGCATCAACACTGCAAGGTGCTGGTATAAGAGTGATCCCTTTATTCTAACAACACAAGCAACAATGGTGTTTTATCTGCCAGACACTCTTTTGCACGGAAAATGGCGAGTTGTGCAAAACTTTCAGCACAGACACTTGTGGAGTGTGACTGAAACTGAAGTGGAAAAGGGCCCCGGTGATGGTGGACTAACATACCAAGATGATGACTCTACGGAAGTTCCGTTGCAAGCTGATGATGACTCTATGGAAGTTCCGGCGCAAAGCAGAGTGCGAAGGGACCGGGAACGTGTGATCATTGGTGCTGCAACAGTTGAAGGCATCAAGAAAAGAAGAAAGGTGGTAGAGGATGGACATGAAAGCGAGGATGAGGAAAACCGGACTGATCATACTATGCTGCAATATTGTAGTGATGATGAGGAAAACAGGAGTGGGCATAGAGTTCCTTGTTTTCGTATCGACGATGATGAGTAGCGAAGGTAAATTTGGTCTCCTTGGTGATCTAATGGTATTTTGTCTCCTTGGTAGTTGTTGTTGATGTGATCCTGATGTAGTTTTTGTACTACAAATCTCTCCAGGTACCAAAATGCATGAGACTGTGTAGTGATGGAGAGGCAGATGATGGTTGAAGATACAATGCAAAATGATGTAGTTTTGGTGATGGAAGATACAATGCAAAATGAAGATGTTGTTTTGAATGAAGAAGCAAAATGATGAACTGAAGATGTTGTTTTTAGAGATGTTTTTCTTAGTTTTGGTGATCATTTAGTTTTGGTTGTGATGTAAAAGATTGCAAAATGATGTTGTTTTTGGACTGAAGATGTTTTTTGAACTGAAGATGTTGTTTTTGGTGAACTGAAGATGTTTTCAGAGCTGTTTTAACTGAACTTTTGGGCGCGCTCCATCAGACAGCCATCTGATCCCACGCGCGGCCCCATTTCATTGTGAGCAAAAAAATATGCGCGAGCGGGGACTCGAACCCACGACCCATTTCACTGTGTTTCTACCACTGGGCTAGGAAGAGGCTACTGGTCGTCCACTCTATGCCATCTCTTTTCAAATCATCAAACCAGTTAAATATCAAACACAGACCTCACTTACAAGTGGGCCACTCGACCAACTCACTGACAAGTGGGCCATTTTGCTACTCTACCCACTCGACCCTTTTCCCCTGAGCTACCAAAAAATATTGGGCGAGCGGGGGCTCGAACCCACGACCTGCCGCTTATTCCATTGTTTTTCTACCACTGGGCTAGTTAGAGGCTGTTTGTTTTGTACTCTATGCCAACCCTTTTCAATATATCAAAACAGAACTCGCTGACAAGTGGACCCACTCTTTGCCCCACTCCTCCTGTCCACTTGACCCGCTCCTCCTCTCCATTATCCACTCGACCCACTCCTCCTCTCCGCCGCTGGCATCCCCTTCTCCTCCATCGACGGTGATGACCTCCCTGGTGAACCACTCCTCCATCGACAGCGACGGCCTCCTAAGGTATGAATCCGTCGAGTCCTTCCTGTTCCTCTTCCTATTGATTAGATTAGGGTTCCATGGCACATGCTGATTAGGGTTCCATTATAGATAGAGTAGTAGATCAAGAGGAGGCACCGTCCACGACACCGACAAGGCCAACAAGCTCAAGCAGTCGCCGTCCCCCCAGGTCCGTTCTGTTCCCCCTGTGTTCTTTGTCGACAAGGCCAACAAGGCCAACAAGCATGCTGATTTAGGAGTTACTCGTATTGTGCCTGCGCGTATGGCTAATTTAGGGATTTTGCAGACTGAATTAGGCATTTAGGTTTAGGTCCCTTTTGGCCATGTTCAGTTGATGTGGTGCTACCTTGCTAGGTATGCTAGTTTCCCTGTGGTTCTCTTCACAGTGACGTAGAATTCATCAGAAATAGAAAAGGCAGACCGAAAGGGGAAAAAATGATGCCAACACTTATAATGTTGCAAGTGTATTAGTATTTTCCAATTTTGTTTGTTTGTTTTTAAAATAAACATGTTTATATTTGTCTAAAAAGATGCAGCGGCACACTGGAGCAGTTAAACTTGTAGGGGATCTAGCCTCCAGTGGCCTTTGGCTATATAAACCCTAGCAAAGCAAATTAAGCCAATAGCTCTGAATCTCTGAAATTCTAGTGTTAAATTCAGTTTTGTACATGACTATATCGGTGTCAAGCCAATAGCTTTCATGCGCATATCGACGACTATAAAGCTGTTCAGTTTTGTACATGACTGTATTGGGTAGGTGTGTTTAAATTGAGAATCTAGGGTTCAGTTCTTAAGTGCTGGGTTCTAACAAAATGTAGCACATGGGAAGATATGGTCCATTTATAGTAGATATGGTTCATTGTAGATATGGTCCATTTATAGTAGATATGATCCTGATGCTGTGTTTGCCATTTATAGTAGACATGGGCACATGGGCAGATATGGTCCATTGTAGATAGAGTAGTAGTATTCCAAATGTTCACAAGTGCATTGCTTTTTTTCTCACTTTTGCTATCACAAATATCCACAAGTGCATTGCTCTTCTCATTTTTATCACTTTTGCCATCATAAACTTGGTTCTGTTCCTATTTATGTCCAGTCCTGTTCACAAGTGCTTCTTCCTCTCCTATTGCTTGTTTAGAGTAGAAGTGAGATGGCTGGCTTGGAAGGTTTTGAGTTCTTCGAGATCATAATTGAGAAATCTTGCAGTAGGCAGGTATATTTATCATCACTCATTTCTTTATCATCACTCTGCTGTCTAGTGCTTGATTGCCACAATTAACCACTGCTTGACCCTCGCTGCAGAGGCTGCCTGACAAGTTTGCGAAGATGCTTGCGGGCCGTGAGCCCCACAAAGTGAAGCTGCGGGAGGCCGACAGCGGGCTTCACAGGCTATGGAAAGTGTTGGTGGTGTTTGATGGTGAAGGCCACATGTACCTAGGGCCCGGCTGGGAGCATTTCGCCCGCGCCCATGAGCTACAGCTCGGGTACTTGTCTTCCGCTACGACGATGACGCCATGTTCACCGTGAAGATGTTCGACAACACCATGTGCCGCATGTACTACCAGCACGACGACGATGCCAGTAAGCTCTCTGCCTCTCTTCTTCCTGTCCTTTTGGCTTCCTCTACCTGCACGATGACAACACCATGTTCACACTTTCTTGCATTTGGCCAGGCAATGGGAGCAGCAGCGGGGATGACGAGGAGCAGAGCAGGGATGACGATGAGGAGCAGAGCGGGGATGACGAGGAGCAGAGCGGGGATGACGAGGAGCAGCCTATTCTGGCTGACGACGAACATGCTATGGTGGTGGCTGACGACGACCCTGCTATGTTGGTGGCGGATGACGACCTTGCTATGGTGGTGGCGGACGATGACCTTGCGATGGTGGTGGCGGACGACGACCTCGCAATGGTGGTGACGGACGACGACCTCGCGATGGTGACGGCACCTACAATCCCACAGCTTGGCGACAGGACCATGCCAATTGTGGTAGAGGAGTACATCCGCGTTGGGATTCGCCACTCTGAGCGCATCAGGTTGATGAAGGAGAAGAAGGAGGAGTGAAGGTGTTAAGAAGGTGTTCATCATGTTAGGTTTAAGCTTGTTAGTGTAATATGAACATGTCAATGTTAAGTATGTCAGGTTTAATTTTGTGCATGCTCATGGATGCTGTATGACAGTGTCATCTAAACAAGTCATGTTTTTAACAATGAATATTCAGTTTGGTAATTGATGGGAATTGAAATTTTTTATGCATGCTCATGGATGAAAGATAAAATTATGGGGTTTTGTGCATTGCTCATGTATGAAACAATATAAGTTTCATTTTTTGAATGCTAAAAACATGACTCAAACCCTAGCCACGAACGACCGCCGTGACTAAATCCGCCGGTTTTTGAAAACACCATACAAATTCAAAGGGTGTGTCTAGGGCACATCTAGATGTGCTCTAGTTATTGCACATCTAAGTGAGTGAATCAAGCATAAAGATAAAAGAAAAAAGAAAAAGGAAAATATCCACACGAATCTCGACGTAAGATCAATGCCTATCTCAAAGTAGGCCCTATTTTATGGACGGTCGCCAAAAAGCATGCATTTCCGACCCTCGTAGCTACTCCCGGCAATTCGGACCACCTTCGGCCGATTCAGCTGGAACCGGCTGGAATTTGAACTGCGGGTCCTCCATAGCTTGCCCGTTATTTTCACTAAAAATGCTTTTTAGCTTCACAGGCAGGCATTCCATCACAGAATCGACAATAGATTTGCACGGCTCGAACCCTAGCCACGGACGGTCGCCGCGACGAAATCGGCCGGTTTTTGAAAACACCGTAAAAAATTCAAAAAAAAAATCAAAAAAATGGGAGACCTCCGCGTCACATCATCAAATGTGGCCTACCAACTAGCAAAAATACTAAACTTGCAATACCAGCGTTTTCTTGAAAAAGTGTTCTCAAAAATGACCTACCACGAACGAAGATTCATGGCTTTCAAGCCAAACTAGCAATGATATGGCCGCATCCGTTGAATAGTTTCTGATAATATGCCCAAATTGGGCGCATGCCTCCGTCTTGTGATGGAAAACAATGTTGCCAAAGCGAGGTTCCAACTTGTTTAACAAAAAAAAACGTTTTTCATTTTTTGAATGCAAAAGACATGTGTTTTTCGTGAAGCAGCTACAAGGAGGGGCACCCCAAACGGCGCCATTCCATGTCTATCTCAAAGTAGACCCTATTTTACGGACGGTCGCCAAAAAGCATGCATTTCCGACCCTCGTAGCTACTCCCGGCAATTCGGACCACCTTCGGCCGATTCAGCTGGAACCGGCTGGAATTTGAACTGCGGGTCCTCCATAGCTTGCCCGTTATTTTCACTAAAAATGCTTTTTAGCTTCACAGGCAGGCATTCCATCACAGAATAGATAACAGATTTGCACGGCTCAAACCCTAGCCACAGACGGTCGCCGCAACGAAATCGGCCAGTTTTTGAAAACACCGTAAAAAATTCAAAAACAATCAAAAAAATGGGAGACCTCCGCGTCACATCATCAAATGTGGCCTACCAACTAGCAAAAATACTAAACTTGCAATACCGGCATTTTCTTGAGCTACTCGGTATGATTTTAACCATGATTTCTACAAAGTTTACAAAAAAACCCTATTTTTTTCTACACCCAAACCCAAAAGGATTTCCCTCCCACACCAAAATTTTCCCTCCACAAAAATTTCCCTCTCCCAAAATTTCCCTCCACTCCCTCCACTCCCTCTCCCACTACCAGGCAGGACCCACCACTCCCTCTCCCACTAACACGCGGGATCCCCTCCCCTCCCCTCCCAAAATTTCCCCATTCCCCTCCCCT